>NW_026000000.1:8188586-8197990 GCF_001458135.2 Marmota marmota marmota | reverse complement strand
TTCCCCCTCCCCCTCCTCCTCCTCTTCCTCTGTCTCACTTTGTAGTCCAATCTGGCCTTGAATAAGACTCAAGCAGTCTTCCTGCCTCACCCTTCTTAAGTAGCTGGGGCTTCAGTTATGTGCCACTGTACCCAGACTTTGGTGAGGTTCTTATTTCCTGAGACCTCTTCTTTTCTTCCAAAAATATCAGTTCTATTTTGAATAGCTGGAATTAACACAAAATTACCCTGAGAAAACATTTGCCTTGGCCTTAATCTCAATCCATTTGGACTCCTATCATTATTTATTCACTCACTTGTTCCTTCAGGGACTTATTTCATGCAAGGATCTACTTAGTCTTTACTACGTGAAGAACTCTGGGTCATTGTGACAGGTCAGGTTCCCTGAGGAATGAACCATGAGCCAAAAATATGCATATAGGAAGTTTATTGGGAATGAGGGCTACAGGGCTGTCTCAATGGAAAAAGGTAAATCCAATGCAATATCAGCAAAGGCTTCAGCTGATACCACCTAGGAACTATTAAGTGTGGGATGATTCCTTACAATAGACCAAAATAGAGGTAAAGGTGCTGAGTCTCCCTACTGCACATTGACCAGCTGCTGGGTCAGTGCCCCTGGAAAGAGGATGTGACTTTGGCCCAGGTGCCCTCTTCAGCTGAGGCAATTCTGGAAAGCTGCTAACATTTTAGCAGTTGGAGGAACACATGCTATAGTCCAAGAGGAAGGATCTGATGACCCTGAGTATCCATTACGCACACTTGCCTTGGCCCTGTGTAAACAGCAGCACCAGTCTTGAACTTGTTCTGGGCAGACCTGGGTTCTAGTCCTGGCTCAGCCATTCACCAGCTGATCCCTGGACACTTTCTCCTCTGTAACTGAGGTATGTCTTGTGCCTGGCAAACTTACTTCACTGCTAACGGCAGAGTGCTTTGTATGATTGTGGACGGGCTGAAAGCAAGGACTTGACATGCTTAATGTTGCAATAAACATAACCTGCAAACCTTGATGATGGGGGTGGCAGTATCTTGGGGTAGATTAAAAACTGCACAGGATATTGTATGTAGAAGTCCCACACAGGTTGTGAATGCAGCCTGTCATTTTTACAAGGTAAAAACCTCAACTCCAAATGTTCTCAGTGGGTGACTGGTCACTGTCCTCCTGTTCTTTGTAAGAGTATGCTTTATGTGCACACAGCCTGACTCTGGCATCCTCTCCCTCTAGGTGACCCAGAAGTTCTCTCTGGTGATTGTGCAGGGCCACCTGGTCTCCGAAGGGGTCCTGCTCTTTGGCCACCAGCACTTCTACATCTGTGAGAACTTCACCCTGTCTCCCACAGGTGACGTCTATTGCACCCGGCACTGCTTATCCAAGTGAGTTCTCCACTTCTTCCAGCGGATTCTTCCCTGAGCCCCAACTCTCTTGTAGTCACTTCTACTTCTTTCGCTCCTCCTTGGTTTTTCTGAGGGGTTGGGGCCTGAAACTGAGCCCTGAGATAAAATGGGATCACTTGGGGTCTACAGCTATAAGCTATCCATGACCAGGGTTCCCAAAGCTGAAGTCTGGAGTGACATGACAGCTGTCATCATATGGAATGTAACACCATATATAGGGATCTTTTCTCAGATTATATGAAAATGCCCATCAGCTTATGCATTAAAAAATTTGTTGGTTGCCCGTTCTTTGTAAGATGTTAGGCACTGCTCCATTCATGCAGAGGCACATGAGTACAGCTAGCAGTATAAACCCATTCTTTTGGAAAGAGTTTGGAGCATGCTGTCATGATAGCCCAAAATGTGTGTTTCTTCATGATGTGAAACTGCAAAGATAACCTGGGAATGGTGGTGTGAGGAAGGGCTGCCTGGGGAAATGGCTAAGGTCTAGTGAAGGATGGGTGAGAGTTTGTTAGAAATTTTGTCCCTTTTTACACTAATTAATACCAGATGTCTTTGTCAGGAAATTCTGAGGTCCTTCTTAAACATATGATGTTTGTGGTCTCTGTGGGTTCAACTGGCTCTTATTGATCAATTTGCTTCTGTTTATAAAGTACATCCAAAGTCAAATTGACTGTGTTTGTCCTCTTTCCAAAAGTCCAGTGGTCAAGCTGTATATTCACACTTGATCATTGCTTTTGAAGACATTTGGATGAAGATTTGTTCCTGCAGAGATGGCCTTGCCTTTTATGGCTAACTTGCCACTGATGGCAAGGTAACTTTCAGCTAGGTGACTCTCAAAACTAGCTCACCTCAGAATCACAAAAGGGCTTGTTAGAACATGGACCTCTGAGCTTTTCCCCCTCCCTAGTTTCTGATTCAGTAGTTCTCAGGTAGAAACTGAGATTTTACCAACCATCTAACTCAGGCTGATTCTACTACTTTTGGGACCACATTTTTGAGAATTACTGTTTCAGGATATTGACAGAGGAATCAAAATCCTGACTTGCTAATAACTAAGAATTTTAACGCCCAGTTGTCATATGATTTCTAGCCTATGTCAGAAGGCAAGAATGGAGGGAGTGTGGAAGAGTAGGTGTCAGCCCACCTGTTTTGATTTAGATTTCCTTTATAATGCTTGGCATTTTTTTTCTTTCTGCTAATTTCCATCTTTTATTCATACCCAATGTTCACCAATTGCTGCAAGTCTTCTGTGCTTTTCCAAGGCAAGAGAAGCATAATTAATACTTGGCATACTCATCCCATCTCATTGCTCATGTTTTATTGACACTGATCAATATGGACAATGGGTCTGCAAACTTGCCTTTCTGAGAGCGGATGAAAGCTTTCCACTCTACCTGTCTGTGTGGCATGACCTTGTGATGACTTGCATAATCCACTGCTCCACTCCTCACCTCAGGTTTACATTGAGCTGGTGCTAGATAAGGTCTTATTGATTAGATAAATTGTGTTGATGAGGTATATCTAATCCTGATCAAATTGACTATCTCTGCACTTTTAATAGAAGTCCAGTGGTCAGGTTATATATATGCACTTGATTTTGCAATTAAACAAGACTTCCCTTGTTTGGAAATGTACTTTTCTAGAATGCAAGCAGGAGTAGAGTGAAAACAAATCCCTACCCTAGAGTACCATTTGAAAATTGCACAGGTAATTTTAGTTATCATACCTCAAAGGAAGTGTTCATTAATCAGAGAGTGCTTTCTCTGGGGGGTCTTGTCTATGGTCCTAAGAAACTACTGGCACACTTGCAGATGCAATTTTCAAAGATGGGCTTTTAGATCATGTCAGATCAATGGGGATTAAGTCTTATTTTGACCATAGGGACTAAGGAAGATGCATAAATAAGCTTGTTAAAAATAAAGCTAAGTCAACGCTGAAATGCTTCTTTAAAAGACTGCCATCAAGTACAGTTGAGCATTAGACCTTGAAAGAGCCGCTCTGATGCACCATAAAAATATCCCAAATAAAGTTCAAGAACACTCTAATTTCCCCATTGGTGATGACTTGAGTACTTTGGAACTTTCCTCAGAAATTGAGACTCTTCTAAAGAGGTTAGTTTAATTTACGTTGGGTTCCCCTTCTTGCACACTTGTATTAGTTTGGTAAGACTGTCTAAAACAGGGTGGCTTTCAAAGAAAACAGAGATTGCTGTTTCATGGACCTAGAAGTGTGAAATCAAGGTGTCAGCAGGGCCTTGCTTTGCTGCCTGCTCAAGGGGGAGAATCCTTCCTTGCCCTTCAGGCTTCTGGCGTTTGTGGACAGCCCTGGGTGTTCCTGGTCTTGAGCAGCATCGCTCCAGTCACATGGTCATCTTCTCCCTGGTTTCATACCACCTTTCATCTGCCTCTGTGTCCAAATTTCACTTTTGAGTGAGGACACCAGTTATATTGGAGCAGAGCCCACCTTAATGTCCTTATTTTAACATGATGACCTTTGTAAAGACACTATGTCAAGTTAAGTCACATTCTCACTTAAACACATTTTTTTGGGGGGACACAATCCTGCCCATAACAATGGCAGTCACGATATACAGCATTTGACTAATTTGGTGGGATCCCAGACCATCCATCTGGACCTCTAGTGATAGGATATATAATAAGATACTTCTTATCATTGAACAGCTTTAAGTCATCCTGTCCCTGTTTAGTTCAATTCAACAAATATTTCTGATAATCTATTTTGTACCAGGCATCATCATAGATTCCACAGATATAAAGACATGATTCAGATGCAGGCCAAGTCTGCTAAAGGGTTTGTGATCTAGTGAATGAGTCCAGGTATAAATTCTAGGCATAATTCTGACAATTATCCATTAACTTCAAATGAGGAGCAAATCAAAATATACTTTATTCTGAAATTCACTTCTATCAAAGAACATGTCAACCAATATTATAACTCACTTAACTGTGATTTCCCTAATAAGAATATAATGCTATGCTATGATCACCCTGGACAATGTTCACGTATCACGATAGCTATCAGACAGTCGAAGCATGAGCAGCATTCTACGAATCATAGTAAAAGATCTACCTAAAGAAGAACATGGATCAGCTGCCCCTTCCTACTCATCAACCTTGGAAGCCTCAACTTGGATTTATTCTGTAGAACATGTATTGTTGTCAAGATACCCCCAATCACATCTGTGATTTGGACTTCCATCAGTGAACTCAATGGTGTACATAATTTAGTTTTTCTGAAGATTTGGGTCTATCTGAGGATTCCTGTCCTATATGGCTATACAGTTACCATAAGTGGGAGAAAAATGACTCATTTCTCCTAAAAACCCCTTATCATTTTCCAGAGTATTCTTTCTCATTCCGTGTTTCAAAGTCCTAGTTTGCAGAATCCATATACAGAGAGCAAACTAAGAAGAGGGAGTTTGTGGGAAGAGCTCTATAAAAATTTAGGGAGGCTTTCTGCCTCAGGGAGGGGTGATAAATTCACTTTTATCAAAATTGGGTTTTAGAAAGAACTTAGATTTTAGAGTCAGAGGACCTGGATTTGAATCCAAGTTCCATCTCTTCATAACCAAGCAACCTTGAAAAAGTCTCATCCTCTGGAATGCAGTTTCCTGATTTATGATATGGAAGTAATAATCATGCCTGTTCAGTTGAGGTTCATTTTGAAAATCAAACTAAACAATGGACAGGAAAGTTCTCAGCAGGCCAGGAGCATGACAGTCACTGAGCAAACATACCCAGAGCTTGGGGGAAGATGGGGGACACAGAGAGCCAGAGGGAAAAGCCTGTGTCATTACATGGCTCACAGGAGAGGGAAGTCAGCCAAACATGCAGCTAAGGCATGGAGAATATTTGCTGTGGTTCCCATCAGCAGAGGCCTATGGGAACACAGAAAACTTGAGATTGTCCTTAACCCAAGCTGAGGGTCAGACATTGAATTATCACTGTGGCCTCACTGGGAGTCAGAGAAGTTTGGGGAAAGCTCAGCTCAAACCAAGCAGAGGCATTAATAATGGACAAAGGGCCTTGGCCGGCAGCAGGTTTGAATTAAATCATTCTGGCAGAAGCAGCCAGAATGAAAGTCACATCTTGTATCCAAGCAGACTTACAGTGATGTGACTCAGAGAAGAAGGCCTGGGGTGGTTCTTCCGAGAAGGGGTGGGAAGGACCTCAGAGATGCCTGCGATGGCATCTTCTAAGTCTAGCTCTGTGGGGGGGGCGGGGTACACAGAGGGCTCGGGCTTCCCTTCTGCCCAGGAGTGACCACCAACAGGGGTGCAAGTACAGAGTTTTCCCTGTGTATCCTGGACCTCCACTGACTATGTACTGGAGCATTCCTGCCAGGCCTGGGACAGCCAGACCTCTGTCTCAGTTTGCCCCAGATTGGTGGCATGGAAGCCTTATAGCCTAGGCTGGAGGCTGGGGCCTGGGCAGAGAGGACAGCACTAGGAGAGACAAAACAATTTCCTCAACTATTCCCAGAAACTTGACCTTGGTCAGCAGGACCACGTTGGGCTGGGGTCTTTCAGCTCTTGGCTCTCTGAGCCTGTGGTCACACTCAGGCTTCTTGGGGCCAGAATGCTTAGGAGGCCTTCATTTCTCTTTATTAAAAGGATATTTTAATAAGAATTTTTGTGGTTATATACAAGATTAAAATGACTACATGGCCCAGCTGTACATAAATGTAACTATCTGTAACTGAAATCAACTTTATTTCTCAAGTCCCTCTTTGTATGAATTCTGAAAATCTTTACCCTGTCACCTCAAGGTTAATCTCTTTGGGAACAAATGTTTGGATAAATTGTAGATTCTCCCCTCCTTCCCTCACCTCTTCTTCCCAAGGAGATGGGCTTATTCTGACATCTTTCAGGGAAAGCCTCCAAGATCTCACTTAAGTATCACAGTTAACTCCTCTCTAGACCACCTCCCACCTCCTACAGGCCACTCGACCATACTACAGGGTGGGTGGCGAGCAGGACTCGGGTCACATGCGTGTCCCTACTTTGCCTCTTGTATGGGTCTCTACCCCATCCTCCAGGCTTTCTCCTCACTCTACAAGGCCTGGCTTTGGGGAATTTTAAGAACACACCCCCACCCTTACTCTCACTCCGCCGTGGATCTTGCCTACCAAATAAGCCTTGGCTTGCAGACAATTGGTTTTGCTATGCGGTTAAGCAATTCTTCAGAATTCAGTTTGACCTCTTTGTCCCAGGCTGACCCCCCCAGCCACTCAGGACAATCATCTGGAATACTCTCAGGGTTGCCAGAGATGTGGAGATAGGGGATGTGGATCCAGGGTACTGAAGAGCCACATGGTTCAACAGCTCCTCACACACCCCTGTACCCAGGGAGTCTTCCCACATCCCCCAGCCTTTATACCCTGTGTCAACAGTGTCCTCTGCCATCACCATCACCTGATGAGGCTGGCACTCCACCTTACTCCTAAGGGCAGGGCTTCATGTGTCGGAGGGGACATGGACAAGCAATCAGAAAGGGCTTAACAGACCCATGGAAGCAGCCAACCAGTAGTTGGCATGGCTAGAGCAGCCAACCAGCATGTCCCCAGAAACTTGGATGAGGCTAGTGAAGGGGCAGATAATAAAAGGAGCCTGTCAGATGCTGTCACACAGGTGTGCAAGTGTGTGCACTGAATGTCTTTTTTTCCTTTTCAGCATCAGCGATTCCTTCATTTTCAACATGTGCAGCAAAGACAGATCTTCTGACCATTACTCGTGCCAGCGCCACAGCTATTGGGACCTTAGGGAGCTCCGGCAGGCCCGCTTCCTCCTACAGGTATGTCGGTGGGGCTCTGACAGCATGAGCAGGCGGGTGGGAGGACCTGATCATGACAAGTGTTCTCTTAGCACCATTGAACACACACACCTCTTTGAGCACGCTTGGCACCTGTGCACAGCCTGGGGCGGAGGCACCATGTAGGAGGAGGGGAAAGGCCAGGATTCATTACTCACCTTCTCTGCAGGGAACTAGTTAGTTCCAAAGCCTAGCAAAGGAATGGTGTTTATCCCTGATGAACTTAATAAGGGTGCATTTCATTTGCAAATTTAGTTTGGATGTGTGGAGTACTTTAATTCATCATTTAAATCGTGCAGGAGGCTCATTATTATTGTCTGAAACCAAAGCTCAGGGAGGCCTTTCACAGGAGTGAATTCTAGAAAGTTCCAGCTGCCCTGCTCACCAGGGTCCAGCCTACTCCTTTCGGTCTAGGCCTCTGTTGTACTTTCTTCTTTACTCAGTGCTGCTTTTGCTCAAAAAGTGGTTGGTTTTCAGTTTTCCTGACCTTCCTGAGCTCTTTTGCAAGAAGAAGGAGATGGTGACTGGAAGGAGCAGCCCCACTTGGAAGGTTCTGGGCAGTGCAGCTGAGCTGGGCTCTTTGCACCCACTGTGGCTCCTTCCGGCATCTCTCTGAACTTCCTCACTATCATGGAACAGAGAGCCAAGCCTTATTCTTCTTACCTTGCACATATACACTGAGCACATTTGGGCCCACATAGTAGGCACTCAAAGTTATTTTTTATGATTTTATGCCTGCCTTACAGGCTGTATTTGGTAGCATATAGGTGGAGTAAGCGAATTTCTTTTTCTCCAATAAATGATGATTATTTCCAGATGGTCAGTTAGCCTGACGCTAGTGGAAGCCAGAAGCGGAAGGGTGTGTGTGCAATGCCAAGTAGTGCAGGGGTGGTAAGGGGGCAGTTTTGAGAGCAAGGCCACCAATCAATCAGCTAGCCTTGGTTCTTCTAGGAGAAACCTGAGCCTGTCACTCAAGGTAGCCGGGGCAAGCTGTAGCCTCTACAGATTCTATATCCCTTCCTGTTTTGTATATTATTTTTTTTCTCTTATTAAAGGAAAAAATAAGGGTCTCATATCTACCAGAGAAGGGGGCTTGCAATATCATTATGAATGTCTCCCCTCTGCTCAAGGGCATTAGTGACCTGGACTTGGAGAATTGACTCCCAGCCAAATTAAAGCAGGATGTTATTATGATTGGATTCAGGAGCCCATCTCTAAGTCTGAACCTCCATGTCCAGGCCTCACCCCTCTCTGGCCATCCCTCCAGCCAGAATTCTGTCTCTATGACCCCACCTCTCGCCCACGAGGTGTATCCCACATATGAGTGCACTGTATCCCTTACTCCAAGTTTCTTATTGACATAATTTGGAATAGAAAGGAGGAAGAGTTTGAAGGAGGGAGGAAAGGGAGGAAAATGAAATAAAATTAAATTATGAGTTTTTATTTAGGCATTAATAACCACATTGCTACATCAGTATAGCCACAGCAAAATGGATTAACAAAATGGACTGAGCAAGGCCCCTGGTGCCTCTTGTGTCTGCAGATGAGCATACAATGCTGCCCAGGTTGAGAGCGGTCCCCACTTAACTAGTGGTGTTTCCAGTGAGGTGACCCTGGTTTAGGAAACCCCAAGCCCATGACCTGGAAATGAAAGTGTCTTGAGGGTGCAAGTGGGCATGTTCTCCCTCTGTCTGCTTCTTGCTCATCCCAGGAATGGGGCATTCACTTCCTGCTTTGTCCAAGGGAAGTGGTAGCTGAGGCTAGGCTCCCTGTTCTCCCATTCATTCTGTATAGACCCCCCTCATCCATCAACAAGGTCTTCATAGCCTAAAGGGAAGTCAGAAGGTCTAATTAAGGAGTTAAGTTGGGCTGGGGATGTGGCTCAAGCGGTAGCACGCTCGCCTGACATGCGTGCGGCCCGGGGTGGATCCTCAGCACCACATACAAACAAAGATGTTGTGTCTGCCGAAAACTAAAATAATAAATATTAAAAAAAAAATTCTCTCTCTCTCTCCCTCTTTAAAAAAAAATTTAAAAAAGGGCATCTAGGTTGGTTCCATAGTCTTGCTATTGTGAATTGTGCTGCTATGAACATCGATGTAGCAGTGTCCCTGTAGCATGCTCTTTTTAGGTCTTTAGGGAATAGACCGAGAAGGGGAATAGCTGGGTCAAATGGTGG
>NW_026000000.1:8126428-8188266 GCF_001458135.2 Marmota marmota marmota | reverse complement strand
TAGTAGAGGATAGGAAAGGCAGCAGAACACAACAGACATAGTATGGCAATATGTAAATCAATGGATGTGTAACTGATGTGATTCTGCAATCTGTATATGGGGTAAAAATGGGAGTTCATAACCCACTTGAATCAAAGTGTGAAATATGATATATCAAGAACTATGTAATGTTTTGAACAACCAACAATAAAAAATTAAAAAAAAAAGGAGTTAAAAGTTGCTTATGGGGTTGCCTGCCACAGAGGTCCACAGGACCCTCTGCCAGCAACTCTATTGCCCTGGGGCCTCTCCATTCCAGGAAATATCAGGTATAAGAAGAAAATATTTCTCTTTTTAGGATATTGCCCTGGAACTCTTTTTTCAAAATGGATATTCCAAGTTCCTTGTCTTCTACAACAGTGATCGGAGTAGGGCCTTCAAAAGGTAAGAGATTAAAAATTCTCCTTCCAAGGAAACTGATCCTGAACCCAGAGTTTGCTCAAGTCTGTTTTCAGGAAAAGTATTTCCAATCCACAGCAAGCAGGATTTAGGTTAGAAAAAAGGAAGAGCTTCCTGCCCACTGAACTATTGAATCCTAGGACAAAATATAGACAAAATGTAGAGAAGCTCTTTCCCTAAAGCCTGGGAAGTAGGTTCCATTTTCATGGATTAAAGTGGTTTTAGTACAGTAGTGAATGAGGAGAAGAAAAAATAGAGTAGATATACCCTAGTTCAGAAACTGGTTGTTTAATGGGACTTCCAGAATGTTCTGGATTTGTTTTCTCATTTTCCGACTAAGCTTTTTCTTTGGCCCAATCTTCCTTTTTGATCCCGATTGCCAATTTCAGTCCCTCCAGTTTCAAACTTCAGTGGAAACCACTCCCAGCAACCACCCTTCCAGGGGTGCAAGGAGCATCTTTTCTCTTTAAAAGAGAAGCCTATCACTTCAGCTCTGTTCCTCTTTCTCCAACCAGACGAAAACCTAGGAAATGTGAGCCAGTATCTGAACCCCAAATACTCAAAAGTTCTTTATTTTTTATTGTTACTAAAGTTGTAGACAAATAGATGTATAAAGAATCTAGAAAGCACAGGAAGGAAAGTCAAAGCAGGCCATGCTGTGGTTGGGGTAATGGAGGGTGGCTATGTTCTGCTCCACTTTGAGCTTAACTAAAGAGATGAGACTTGACCCCTCCTCCCCTACTCTGGAAGCCCTTTTCTATACTCAGAAGTTTGCCTTTCCACCAGTAAGTGGTGCCAGGGCCAGCCAGTGCATCCAGGAAACAAGGCCAGAGTGGAGCAAAATAACTGCAGAGAGGCTGTGCCTGCCAGCCCTGGACATGCCCCTTTGATTCAGGTGACACTTCCGATGAGTTCCTTCCAAGGGCTACTGTTAGGTTGCCTCTTAAAATTGTCTTCAAGGTCCATTTTAGATTACACTGAATAAGTGGACCAGTGATGCTACACTTGGTTCATTTGCCCCTTATGGCTTCTGGGTATAAAACAAAAAGTTTCTTATAGCTAATCTAGAAGTTTTATGCTTCAATATGTGTTGGTCAACTTTCCATCACTATAATAAAATACTTGAGAAAGTTGTTATAAAGAGAAAAGGTTTGTTTTGGCTTACGATTTTGGAGGTTTCAGTTCATGATCAATTGACCTTGTTCCTTTGGGCCTGTGATGAGGCAGCACATGATGACGGCAGCAGGTGACAAAACTCTTCACCTCATGGTGGGAAAGAAAATGAGAGCAAGAGGAAGGGGCTGGGGTTCCCCAGTCCCCTTTAAGGACATGCCTTCAGTGACCTTAAGACCTCCCACTAGGCCCTATCTCTCCAAGTTTCCACCACCTCTCAATAGCTCCACCCTGGGAATCAAGCCTTTAACACCTTGGCTTTTGGGCAACATTTAAGATCCAAACTATAACACACAGCTCAGTTCAAGAGTATAGACTGGTGTAAATTCCAAAGCTATGCAAGGAGGCTTGAATTAAGATAGCACTGACACACTGGAATGGACAGCAGTGGTTGTCACAATTGGCCATGGAACTATCAAATGCCTGGCCCAGAGGAGATGCCACAGCACATTGAGTTTAGTACCTACTGTTTTAATGTCATCATTGTTGGAGTTGAAGTTAGAAAGAGCTGAGGGGTGCCTCAGGGCACAGTGGGCCTGGTATTCATGACCTCAGTCAGTATGGGACTGAGACATGGAGGAGAAAGAATGGGCCAACTTCTGATTTGGGAAATGTCTCTGGTGGTGGTGGGAAGGGCTTGGCTCTCCTGATAAAATTGTTCTCTTTTTTTGTTTAGCTTTTGCTCTTTCCAGCCCAGCTTGAAGGGGAAAGGTGTCACAGAGGACCCCCTCAATCTAAGGTAAGTCAGGACTAGAGGCTCTCTGGGCCTGGTGCAGACCTTACTTTGCTGGTCTATATTTGCCTGGTCCTACTTTAAAGAGTCATGCAAAGAGCATGTCCACCCATTTCTCCTTTATTTTTTTCCTTTCCCATTCTCCTTTCATCCTTCATCATCCTGAAATTCTTTCTTCCAATTAAACCACTATGAATATACCTGAAGTTCCACATACTCTGTGGCTTTTTCAGACCCAAATGGTGGCAAGTGGCTCCTGACTGTGGTGGTTGGGTAGTTTGCTATAGGCACAGCTGGGGATTCAGGCCCTCAGGTGCAGATGTGGGAAGCATCCCAAGTCTGTCTTTGCATAATGAGTGCTTCTGAATGCTCATAGGCGAAATTCAGGTTAAAGAATCCTTATTCAGAAAAATTCAAAATACTCCAAAATCGAAAACTTTTTGAGTACCAATATGATGCTACAAAGTGGAAAATTCCATGTGTGACCTCATGTGACAGGGGGCAGTTAAAAGACAGATGTTCTAAAAATCTTGTAAAAATTACCTTCAGATTGTATGTTTAAGGTATATATAAAATAGCCATTGAACTTGGCAACTTAAGGGTCATTGATGACTTTCAGCAGACCAATATGAATTTTTTGGTTAGATTTGAGTCCCATCCCCAAGATAACCCAATAGTATATGCAAATATTCCAACATTTAAAAAATGTGGGAACAGAATCATTTCTGGTTCCAAGCATTTCAGATGAGAGAACTTGGTCTCTACATGATGATATAGTCCTCAGATGGTGATTTGTGGGTATGTGATATGGGGCGTGTTCCCAGGGAATGAAAGCCTTATTGCCCTTACTCAGGACCCCCTTTGTTGGTGCCCAGGTCTCTAGGAGGCCAATTCAGAATCAGTAAATATTTTTTTTATTTCAGTTAGGAATGAGAATAGGAGGAAAAGATGGTTACTGGTTTTGACCAGAATTATGTGAGAATAGGACAAGAGGTATGACCAAGAATGGTAATAAGTATGGAATAGGCCTTATCAATTCAAAAATTATTTTTTTTATAACTTGTGATATAAAGAATTTGGCACTTAACAGAATAACCAGCAAAAGAGCCAAAAAAATTCTCCTGTCCTTATTGAGTTTACCTTCTTGTGAGGAGAATAAACATTAAACAATTTAAATGAATGTACTGTAAAGCATATTAAATAATAAGTATAAGAAATAAAGCAAAGAGAGGTTCACATTGAATTCAAAGTTCTTATTAATAATATTTGAATTAAGACTTGAATTAAATGGGGAAACCTGTTATACAGGTAACCCAGGAAAATGTTAGATGGAGGGAATAACAATGAAAATGCCCTGAAGGGAGCCTGGCTGGCTTGGCTGAGGCTGGAGCTGCTCCTTGGTGGGGTGTAGGGAGTTAGAGCAGAGTGGGGAGGAGTAGGAGAGGTGAGTTTGTGCAGTTCTCGAGGGCTCATGGTGTTGGCTTTTACTCTGAATAAATGGGAAGCATTGGAGAGTTCTGAGGATTGTTGTGAACTGACTTACATTGAAAAAAGATTATTGTGGCTCCTGTGTCAACAATAGAACTTTGTAGGTCAAGGGCAAAAGCTGGAGACTGATTAGGTGGTCACTGTAATTCAGGTGAATGATGATGACTTGGGAAATGGTAACCAAGATGCTGTGAATGGTCAGACTGTGGACATATTTTGAAGATAAAAATTATGAGATTTGATGATAAGTGTATCTTAGAAAGGATTTAAGGACAAGACCAAGAATTTAGCCTTGAGCAGCTAGAAAATGAAATGGGGACAGCCAGGAAGAGCTGCTATGGGGCTGTGTTGGATAGCAGGAGCTCGGCGGCTTTAGATGTGTGTATTTTGAGATGCCTGTTGTGTGTCTAGGTGGGGGCATTGTGTAGACCATGGGATATATGAAGTTGGAGTTTGAGAGAGGGGTCAAGAGATGGAAATGAAATGGTGTTTAAAGCCACGAGAGTAGACCAAGATCAACAGGAGAATGCATGAACATGGAAAGGAAGTCTAGGACTGTACCCTGGGCACACCAGCCTCTAGAGGGGAAGTACATGGGGAGGAGCCAGCAGGAGAGATGGGGAAGGACTAGCCAGAATGGCCACACAGATTATAAGGGTGGAAAATGGAAGCCAGGTAGAGTGTTGCAATGTAAGAGTGGTGAAGGGGACAGGCCTGGGTACCCTTCACCTAATTTAACTCCCCACAATGGGTATGTGTTATGTAACTATTGTATGATTTCAAAACCCAGGACATTTACACTGGTACATGTATGTTCATAGTTATTTATCATTTTACCACATGTAATGATAATCATAATCAACATATACAATTATTTTATCACCACAAATATATCTCTTGAACCACTGCTTTATTGATCATACCCACTCCCTGCCATTCCATTCCCAACCATCCTTAATTCCTGGTAACCACTGGTCTTCTTTTCTTCTCTATCATTTTGTCCTAGATAATGTTCTATAAATAGAATCATGGAGTATGCAATCTTTGGCCTTTTAAAATTCAAACCAATGCCATTGAGATCCATCTGAGTTGTTGTATGTATGAATATTGTGCTCATTTTTTATTGCTGAATAGTATTCCATGATGTATTCCAGACTTTGGTTAACCATTTGTTCATTGGGGGACATTTAATTGTTTCTAGTTTGTAGCTGTTACAAATAAAGTTGACCATTTACATTTAATGTAATTATTGATATGTTGGGACATAAATATCTTTTATTTTCTGATTTTTCCTTATTCTTCATTTCTGTTTTCTGCCTACCTATGCATAATTAAAAGATTTGTTGAAATTCTTTATAATATGCTTATTTCTCTATGTAAATATTTTGTATAAATGTTAGTTGCTTGAAGTATTTCAGTATATATATATGTATCTTCTCATAGGCGACTGGTGTCTGATTGTTCCAGTTGAGTGAAATGTTGAGATTGTAAGCCTTTAAAGACTTAACATCTTTTTTTGTCTTTATTTGTCAATAGTATATTAATAATTTTCTTAAATGCTTCTTCTACATTTAAAAAAGTACTTCAAATATTTTCCCAAGTCATTTTCACACCTTCTCACACATTTCCTAAAGGAAGGTAGGCAAAGCAGATATTCATAAGGCAAGTCAGTGGCTTGGGCAGCACCAGAGAGCCTGACTTCCAGAATGTTCCCTGTTCACTCTTTGTCTTCTCCTAACTCAGGGCTTCTCCTCTTCAGAGTCGCTGATTCCTGTTAGTTGCTTATTCTTCCTGTCTTTGTCGTAAGCTATTCCAGGAAGGTGTGCGCATCCTGGGGAATGGAGACAAAAGAGGCTGAGCAACTTCTCCAGACCACAAGGCAAAACACAGGTCACCCTGAGGTCACATCAGTGTCACCCAGGTCATGGCTAGCTTCCCAAAAGAGCGATGGATAGGGTAAGGATAAGTGAAAAGTCAGTTTTTATTCTACTTGAGGAAAGAGAAATCCCATGGATTTACTATCAAGTATTCTTAGGCTTTACACCATCTCCAGGAGGTAAAGGTAATGGTGGCATTTTAGAGCATGAAGGAACATTATCATCAAACTTTCCCTTGGGAGAAAAAGAAATAAAATGCAGTCTCCTAACTGGTCAGTATCTCCAGTCTGTGCTTCATTCTACTGCCAGCATTTTCTAGCTAAAATGGTATCTGACCTGAGTACTTTCAGTGGCAAATCAAAACCCACCGCCCATTCATTGCTCAACTCTGGTGAACTCCAGTGCACTGAAACCCCTTCTTAGGACCTGGAGATAAGAGCAAAAACATCATGGAACACTAGAGCGAGGGTGTCAACTTGCATGCCAACCAACCACTGGCAGCAAAGCCAGGAGTGGACCTGACCAAGCATAGTGAGGGTTGTGCTGCCAGGGGCAGAGGAAGAAGCAGAGTGACAAATCCCTGCCCCAGACCTGGATCCTCCTTGGGGGCAGAGGTGGGATCAGTAGCTGCAAGGCTTTTCTTAAAAAGATCTGCAGAAAGTACCTAAGAAGGTGATACTAATTCTCCAAAATACAAAAGTGCCTCAAGGGGAGAGTAATTGAAATGAGAAATATCCATATAACTAGCTACCACTCTGCTTAGATCTGTGTCCTCTGTATGAATTCTGTCCCTATTGGGTCAAAGAGGAAGTAAAAAAAATGCCAGCTGTCTCCTTTATGGATGTGCCCAGGGCCCAGCATCCTAGTGAGGGCCCCTGAACCAAAGGTATCATGCATATTTCAGACATGACGGCCCCCACTCTTCAGAGGGCTTCTAATAAATCATTGCTGACATTCAATGAAAAGTGCAAAGGGCAGTGCCTGATGCTGGCTCTCTAGCATATTACTAGTAGACAAATATATGTGAACATATTGATGGCATACATCAAAAATTATATTTTTAAAAAACCTTTCACACAATATTTCTAGCAATGCAGATATACAAATAAATCATCCAAATTATTTAAAAAACATTTTAGTAATCCAGCCTCTCAGCACAAAGCCATTTCCATTAACAACAACAACAAAATTGCAAACAACTTAAATGCCCAAAGTAACCTATAGTTATGCATATCCATAAGAATAACTCTCTTGCAGATGTTTCATATTATGGTTATAAAGACTTCATGACAATGTGGGCTGCAATGCAGGATAGAAATGACAGGAATGCTGTAATTTTAACTCTGCATAAATAGATTCACAGAAAAATAACTAGTAAGGAAGGCTGCCAATATTAGAAATTATTTACACTATAGAATAGTGGGTACTTTAAGCTATTCTATTTAAAACTAGATTGAGGTTTTGTTACTTTCTAGCAGAAAGTTTTAATAAAGGGAAGAAAGTAAGATTAGAATTTTGAATCTAGATCTGAAATTTTCAAAGTGCAACAAAGTTGTGAGAGCTAAGCATTAAAAACGGAAATATAGTAAGTAGGAGAAAAAAATGAAACATACTGTCTGCTGTGATTTACAGTGTGAAAAAGAGATAAAAGCTAATCCCCCTACTCAGATGGAGGCTCCATGCTGAACAATGGCCACGGCAGCAAACTTGCCACCACTCAGGAAAGTTGTGGGGGAAGAACCTTCCTCAAGGTGTCTTCCTCAGACCCTTCCTCTTAGCCAGTATGAAGTTATGAGTGAGTGGCAAACAGTGAGGGCAGAAGAAGGTTCATAAGTCATCGTGGGGTTGTCTCTATACTATCATTTCTGCCCAAAGCTCCTGTGACTTGTGCCACTACCCAAGATGGTATTTCAGCTTTGAGATGCACCAAGCTCTCTGTCCAGGAGAGAACCCGTGTGAGTGAGTTCATGTTCTTTGTGCTGCCTGTTTTAGATGCATGACAGCTCTTGCAGTTTGGTATGGTACTATTCCTACTTCACAGATGAGGGAATGGATGCTAAGTAAGGTACTCCAAAGGACTGGCAAGAGAAGCAGAGATGTCATGGACCAGAAGAATCTGGTTTTTCTCTATGCCAGGCCAGCTCTGCATGCCTTAAAAGTCTAACCATAGCTTATAGTTATGTGTATTTATAATTATCTTGAGGAAGTCTTAAATCATGGTTACGAAGACCATGGTCCTAATATCCTAAGTTCCTCAGACTATGATGTTTTTCCCCACCTTCTTTCAGATAGTTTCTCTTCCAGTTTATGCAGGCAAGCCAAGCTTTTCTCAACTGTGCAGGGGCCCTGCACCTAGCATGGTGTCTAGTAAGGTATTTATTTGTTTAATGTACCAACCAATAATCCATGCCTGCCTCCATTCTTTCCTACCTCCCCACAAGGGTATGGAAAAGCACAGGATGAAATAGGTTCACTCATTCACAGCCAGTTCAAGGGCCTGCAGGTTTAGTCTAGAAAGCTCCTGGAGCAAATTTTCCAAGTACAGATAAGAGGAAAGGATAGTAAAGCTCTGGATCCAAGATGATACCCACCAATACTTCACTATAAGACCTTTTCCTCTCTCTAGCTTGTCTTTGTCCTTCACCCAAGACTAGTGCCATCTTCTGTCCCACCAACTCTTCCTATGGGTTTGCTGCCTTTTGAAGCTCAGATTCAAAAAACTCCCATAGAACTTTTGGGAACTGGCTGTGGGTCCTGAAATGCCACTGATAATGAGAATAAGAGCGTGCTGGCAGCAAGAGCTGCTGCGGCTGCGAGTAGTAGGCAAGAGAATTCTGGGGCAGAAGTGAGATGTGGGACGGATGGCCTTTCCCAGAATCACTGTATCTGTACATGTGGGTATGTGCCTGCAGAGAAGAGGGAAAGGTGTGTCATGGCAAGGAACCAAAAGCCCTTGAATCAGCAAAATCATAAGCAGAGGAGGTAGAGAAAGGTGTTTATGGGCTTGGGAGGAAGAGCTATAGCAGTAATGGGAAGAGCCTTCACTTTCCTGTGGATGCAGCCCACTGCCCCTTCCCTCCCACTTTTTCCTCTCCTGCCTCAGGGTCAGGGTCCCAGGTCACCTCCAGTCTTCTTTGGAATCCTTAGCCATGGAGTTGGGTGAGACCAAATTTGGGAAGATGGCTTTTCTGGGTCCTGGCAAAACCATGCTCTTCATTTTGTTCAGATTTTCCCGGGCCAGTTGGCATTTCCGCAGGCAGGGCCCACACAGATCTTTTGCGTCGACCAGATACAGGTTCTCCATCCTTTTAATGGAATCTATGAATGAGGTTGACTGCTCAGTGTCTGGAAAAGGGTTTCTCTTCGTGTTAAGCTTTTTCAGCTTGGGGAGCTTGGAGATGTTTGCTGGAATGGTTTTTAGCAGGTTGTCATTGAGCCCCACTTCATGGAGCTCCTTCAGAGCACCCAGTGTGGTGGGCACACTGTCCAGGTGGTTCAAACCCAGATTGACAGTACGGATGTTCTTGAGTTGATTCAGCTCCACAGGCAGTCCGTTGGTGGTCAGCTTGTTGTTGCTGATGTTGAGGTAGAGCAAGGTGGTCATCTGGCCAATGGACTCAGGGAGCTTATCTATGTAGTTGCTGTGCAGGTCCAGCCAACGCAGGTTCTGGAACTTGGAAATAGATTCAGGGATCTTCCTTATCATGTTCCGGCTAAGATCAAGCTCGTCCACATCATTGAGTCGCAGAATGCACTTGGGGAAGGAGGTAAGTCCCATCTTGCTCAGATCAAGGCGTCTTTTCCCATCAAAAGTAATTCTAATACAATTCTTGGCCACATTGAAGGTGATCTTCTTGCCCTTGATGCCTCTCCCAACCTGGGCCATGTTCTTTTATTAAGAGACTTTGTTTGAAGAATATTTTTCTGATTGGATGGTAATCAGTTTGAGGAAGGAGTTACATGAAAATTCTAGAAGATAGACTCTGGTATGAACAAAAAAAAAATTAGTTACGAGAGGAGATAAGGGTACTGGACTAGCCCCAAATCATGTGCTTTGCTCCATCATAATGGTCTAAAAGGATACAAACAGATAATTGAGAGGAGTCAGAGCATCAGCAGAATTTGATAAAGACTTTTGGGTGGGTTACTTCTGCTGATGCTCTGACTCCTCTCAATTATCAAGTTGTGTGCAATTTTCAGGCTTCAGTTTTCCTAGATGTTGAAAGGCAGGTGCGTGGTTGACCTGAAGGATGCTGAATGCATCTCTAGCATCCTTCTGACTTATGAATGCCTCCATTGTCCTGGGCTTTGACATGTACTCCTGACCCCAAGTGTGTGTGTGTGTGTGTGTGTGTGCACATATGTGCACATGTGTTTCTTGACTATCTGCCACTTTCTATACCCCACATAAGTTTAGAGTCTTCTTCATATGACTGTCCTAAGAAGGGGTTTCCATCAGATGCAACATAAGCCTGGCTACGAGGAAATCAGGTAGGAGTTAAGAAAGACTTATTTTATCTCTCTTCACCTTTTGGACTCAGAGGAATCAGTCAGGCCTTGACTAATATAACTACAGGGCAACAGGAGCTATATTGAGCCCAGGTTGTCAGGCTTTGCCTACACTATAAGCATGCAGAGAACTGGAGTTTAGCCAGGTGAAGCTATAAGACAATGCTCCTTTCTCCACCTCCTACCCCTCCCCAGCCTCACAGTAGAATCCCCTGCATGCATAGGTGTTATGATAGTTATGAATGCCACCACACAGAGAAGTAGAATGTAAAGAGGATGGAAGATTCTAGCCTCAGCATTCTTGACTTAGAAATTCAGTTCTGCTGCTAATAATTTTCTTAAATTCTCAATGCCCAAATTTCCTTGTTTTGTGAAAACAACCCCCTCAAAGAGCTCTTAGTGGGGGAAAATTATCTGTACTACTACATAGAATTTTTACCAATGCCTGCCACACAGTAACATCTTAATTTTAGTTATTAAACATAGTGTCTCCAATCCTCAACAACCCAACAAGATCCATGGAAGTATCCCTATCATAAAGCGAGGAACACTGAGGCTCAGAAGCGAAAAAGTTCTACAGCAAGGAAGAGGGTGCAAACACTGTTCTTTGTGTTCTGCAACCCCTTTCTTCTTCTAGAATTTGATGGCTCTTGTTTGCTGATTTCCTACTTTCGGATCAAGTTTCCCAAAGCAGACATAAGCATGCTATTGGAAGCCAAACACTTGTATTGCCTCTAGCCCCAGGAAGGGTAGATAGGGAGACACGTAACAGAGTTTGTTTTCCATCATCCAGACTCTTATCAGGAGCCATGTTCATGAGTCTCCAGCAACTGGGATATGTGACCTATTATCTCACATGTTTCTCATTCAGTAATCTTCAGGGTCCAAAGGGAAAAAAATGACCTTCCTGTGCTTATAATGAATCCCACTATCACCACTCTTAATTGAAGATCAGAGGGTCTCGCCTTACTCAATCCTGTTAGATCATAGCCTCCTGGGCTTGGTGTGTTGATCTCCACAGTAAATCAGTGAAAGGAGTCTCAGTTCTCAACAGCACTGATATTCTTTTGAGCAAGCCTTGTTAGCTGATTCTATTTTTCAGAAATGGTGGACATACCACACTCAGGCATAATTGGCTGGTCACCAGGCCTGGCACTTTGTTCACCAGTAAGGAAGTTTCTGTATCATTCAGCTCAGAGAAGCCAGGTAGGTTAAAGCAGCTTTAAAAAGACAGCTTTAAACCTTCCTGTTACAGTGAAGTGAGAGTATGGGCACCCTGCCCCACCTTGCCTACCGAAAAGACCTGAGGCAGAACACACAGAGAAGCACACTGAGGACTTAAAGACAAATGGTATTGGGATGATCAAAGACAAAACCCCTAACTCAGAGCAATCTGGTAGCATGTTTCCTGAGTCTTCCCTCCTACTCCCATCTGTATCTCTTGGCCTGGATTCAAAGGCAACCCCAAACATCAAGTGAGGGCAGCAAGATTTCTGATTTTCAAGAAGATCTTGTCATTATTGTAATTTGAGTCCAGGGAATAGGAAAGGGGTCTTTTAGGATCAGTCAGAGCAAAGAAAATCTGGTTTTGCTTGTTTGTTTTTATTGTTGTTGTTTGTTTTGTTTTGTGTTTTCATACCTGGGGTTGAACCCAGGGGCACTTAACCACTTAGCCCCATTCCCAGTCCTTTGTATCTTTTTTTAGAGATAGGGTCTTGCTAAATTGCTTAGGCCCTCACTAAGTTGCTGAGGCTGGCTTTGAACTCATGATTATCCTGCCTCAACCTTGGAGCCATTGAGATTACAGGTGTGCGCCACCACACCTGGCTGGTTTTGCCTGTTTGTCTCCCCTTTACTCCTGCCTCAGCCCTAGCCTCACTCAGGCACATGGAAAACTGAAGGAAGAGAACCTGTGTATGTGTACAGTACACACAGAAACACACACATTCCCAAAAGAAGAAGAAAAAGAAGTTATGATCCAGAAAAATTTTTGAAGGAAAGTAATCCAAAACTTCCAAAAGTTGGTGAAAGACATAAAAAGGACAGATGCAAGAAACTTAGCAAACTTCAAACATGATAAACTGGAAAAAAAAAATCTGCATTCAGACACATAATCAAGTTGATGAAAAAGAAAGAAAGAAATTTGAATCTTGACCAAAAAAAAAAAATAAATAACACATTACATTTAGGGGAAAATGTCCAACACTATAAATGACCAGGCCATGAAGCCATGAAGCTCAGAGGCACCAAAAGATAATTTTTACAGTGCTAATAGGAAAAAAAAAAATCCTGTCAACCCAGATGGTGAATGAAGGCAAAATAAGGACATCTTCAAATGAATGAAAAACAAAAGGTTCTGTCACTAGCTCAGTTGCTGTTAAAGAAATGCCAATGAAAGGGAGACCACACTGGAGAGAAACTTGGCTCCTTGTATCTTTTGGAGTAGAGGAAGAAATGATAAATAGCTGAGTAAATGTAATAAGCTATTTTTTTCCCTTAAAATCTTTAAAATATATTTGGAGTTGAAAGCAAAAATTATAACATGATCTGATAGGGTTGTCAATGTATGTGGATCCAGTATATATGACAACTAAAACATAGTGGGAGCTGTTAATGAGACCTGAACACTAGTAAAGTTTTTACATTGCTTTTGAAGTGGTAAAATAGTCATCGTAAACATACTGTGAAAGTTAAGGTGTATATTTTGATCCCCAGAGCAAACACTGAAACAAATTTTAAAAGAAATAGTAAAAAACTAAGTATGTAAATGAAAGTAAAACCATTTTTCTTAAAAAAATTAAATAATCCAAAAGAATGCAGGAAGCAGAAAACAGAAGGAGCAAACAGAAACAAAACAAAACAAAAAAACCGTAAAAATGGTAGTCCTGAATCTAGACATACAATACTTACATTATATGAAAGTGAACCAAACATACCAGTGAAAACACAGTGATGAGATTGGAATGCAAGAGAAAAACAAACAATTATGGGCTCTCTATATGAAATTTAAAACTTTATTTTTACCCCATTTCAATCCACTTCCCTTTCCTTCTCCCTCTATTGACCCCTTTCCTCTACTCTGTTGGTCTTATTTCTATTTATTTATTTTTAATCAATGCATTATAGTTACATACAAAATTGGAATGCATTGTGGTATATACATACATGCACCTACTATAATTTGGTCATGTCATTCCTCAGATCGTCCCCTTCCTCTTGGGTTCCCACCCCCTGCTTCTGTTTGTATTTTACTAATTCCCCTTTATTTTAATAAGAGCCTCCCGACTTCATTCCTTTGTTCTTTTTAGCTTTTACATATGGGAGAAAACATTTGACCCTTGACTTTCTAAATCTGGCTTATTTACCTTAGCATGATGTTCTCCAGTTCCATTCATTTTCCAGCAAATGACATAATTTCATTCTTCTTTATGGCTGAGTAAAATTCTATTTTTTTGTGTTTGTGTGTGTACACCATATTTTCTTTATCCATTCATCTGCTGATGGGTACACCTAGGCTGGTTCCACAACTTGGCTATTGTGGATAGTACTGTTATAAACATTGGTATGTATCAGAAGTTCACTTTAAACAAAAATGAGTTTAACTGAAAGAAATGGGAAAAGGCATGCCAAGAAAACACTAAAGGAGCTGAATCAACTTCATTAATCTCAGACAAAGAATATTTCAGAACAAGAAAATTTAGCTGAAAGGGAGAAAAATATACTAAAATGACATTTTCCAAGAAAACAAAGAAAAATCCTAAATATGTATATACCTAACAACAGAGCTTCAATATAAATGAAGCAAAAGCTAATAATATTAATAGACAAATTTGTAGTTATCGCTGAAGATATCGATGCTTTCTTCTCAATAATCAATACAGCAAGTCAAAAATCAGCAAGGAACAATGTGTTCTCAACCTCAGCTCTATTGACTCAGTCTCAAGATTCAGCTCTATTGAAATTGGGCCAGAAAATTCTTGGCTATTGGTAAAGATGAGAGGGAAGACCCTGTGCAGGGTAGGATATCCAACAGTGTAAGGCCAGAAGAGTCTATCCATTAGATGCCAGTAGATGCCCACTAGTTGTATCAACCAATAATGTCTCTAGATATTGCCCAATGTCCACTGAGGAGCAAAACTGCCCCCAGATTAGAACTACTGATACAGAACAACTGACTATTACCACCAAGCAACTAGATCCAACTGATAATTTGTAAAACACTATGAAACAGCAGCAGAATACACTTTCTTTTCAAGAGTACATGGAATAGTCACAAATGTGTTGTATGTTCTGAATCAGGAAACAAGCCTTAACAAATTTCAGTAAGTGGGAATCATATAAAGAATGATCTCTGAAAATAATGGAATTGAATTATAAATCAGTGATAAAAGATAGCCTGAGCCAGGCACGGTAGCCCATATCTGTAATTCCTGTGGCTTGGGAGGCTGAGACAGGAGAATCATGAATTCAAAGTCAGCCTCAGCAAGAGCGAGGTGCTAAGCAACTCAGTGAGATCCTGTCTGTAAATAAAATACAAAATAGGTATGGGGATATGGCTCAGTGATCAAGTGCTCAATTCCTGTATCCATCTCCCCTAAAAAAGAAAGGTAACTGGAAATTTTCAAAATAGCTTACAGACAATGTAAGTAACCCATGGGTCAAAAAAACCTCAAGGGAAATTAGGAAATATTTCAAACTGAAAAATATGAAAACACAACATAAAAAACTTATGGTAAGTATGCATCCAAATCAGTGAGTAGAGGGAAATTGATAGCTTTAAAAGTTCCTATTAAAATGGAAGAATGATCTCAACTCAATAATATAAACTTCCACTTGTAAAGACCAGCAAAATAAACCTAAATTGTATGCAAGAAGGACATGATAAGTAGCAGAAATCAGTAAAAGTGAAAAAAGAAAGGTAATAGAAAAAAATAAATGAGGCCAAAAAAGAACCCCATTTATTTCAAAAGATTAATACAAGGATTAGCTAGACTGAGAATGAAAAAAGAGGGAAGACCCAAGTTACGAATATCCTGAATTCCAAAAGAGGAGTAACTAAAACTCATAGATATTACCAGGATTATAAGGCAATAGCAGGAACAGTGCATCCCCAACAATAATCTTCAATGAAATAGGCCACAAACTAATAAATCTCATTTTTGAAGAACTAGACAACCCAAATAGACCTTTAATGATTAAAGAAATTGAATTAAAAAAAAAAAAACTTTCAAAACAGAGAAGTCCAGGCCCCAATGGTTCATTGTTAAATTTTACAAACATTTAAGGAAGACTTCTTAGTCAGTTTAGGCTGCTATAATAAAGTACCACAGCCTGGGTTGCTTATAAGCGGTAGAAACATATTTTGCAGTTCTGGAAGCTAGGCAGTCCAAGATCAAAAGGCTGGTAGATATGTCATCTGGTGAGGTCACAATATCTGCTTCATCAGTGACCATTTCTTGCTGTGTGCTTTACATGGTGGAAAGAGGGCAAGTGAATTCTCTGGGATCACTATTATAAGGGCACTAAAGGCTCTACATAGCCTCATGGTGTAATTCCCTACCAAGTGCCCCACCTTCTAATACCATCACATCAGGATTGAGGATTCAACATATAATTTTGGGGGGAAAACAAATATTCAGTTCATTTCAAAATAACATCAATTTTACATGATCTTTCAGAAAATAGAAGAGGTAATAATCACCAACTTATTTTCTGAGGCCAGCATTACCCTGGCCTAAAATCACACAAGGAAACATGAACCAATATCCCTCATGAGCATAGACACAAAAATTCACACACTATTAGCAAACTGAATCCAGCAAAATATACAAAGAATAATAAGTGACAATCAAGAGAGAGCATAAGATGGACTGAATATTGGGAAATCAGTCAATATGATACACCATATTAACAGATTAATAAGAAAGAACACATGTTCATATCAATTGATGCAGGAAAAATCGGCAAATTTCACATGTAATCAAGACAAAAATTCTCCCCAATCCAGTAACAAAAACATTATTCCTTAACCTGACATAGGCAGCTACAAAATGTCAACAACAACAGTAACAAAACCCACTGTGACAAAGTACTGAATGCTTTCCCTTTTAAGTATGGAAACAAGGCAAAAAATATATATTATAATTTTACCTACTTAATGTTATATTGGAAATATAAAGTATAATAACTGAATAAAAATAAATGAAGGGAATACACACACATACACACACACACCACAGAAAAAATGAAGAATTTCATGGAATTTTAAGAACATTCTCATAATTAATAAGTGAGACTAGCTAGCTTGCAAGAAACAAGAGTAACACATAAAACCCCCATTGTATTTCCATATGCTATCAATTAACAATTAGAAACTAAAATTTGCAAAATAATGATGCACCAAAACTAACATTCTTATATATTTCACAGAGATAACAAAATGTCCAGAATTTCTATGAAGAAAATTATAAAATACTGATGTAAGAAGGCAAAAATTGAAAGAAGTGGAAAAACATACATGTTCATGAATTAGAAGACTCAATACACTTTTGAGTTGCCAGTTCTCCCCCAATAGGCCTAAAGACCCATGTGATTCCAATCAAATTTCAGCAAGATTGTTTATATATGTGAATGAATGAATTCTAAAATTTAGGTTGAAAGGAAAAGAAAGTGGAAATCAAAAACAATTTGGAAAAACAAGAATGAATTGGAGGACTCATGCATCCCAATTAAAAAATTTGCCAGGTAATCACAACATGTTGCACCGGTGGAAGGGCAGACACATCGACAAACGGAATAGAAAAGAGAGTCCAGAAATAGATTCACACAGATATAGAAAACATGGCAATTGATTTTTGACAAGAGTTCAAGGAGAAACAAGAAACTTTTCAAAAATTAATCTTAGATCATTAGTTATTTATATGCAAATAAATAAATAAACCTCAACCTAATGAAATTTACTCAGATTAACTCAAATTGGATCATTGATATAAAACTTGTAAAAGAAAATGAAGGATAAAATCTTTATGAACTTGAGTTAGGCAAAGTACAATTCATAAAACATCATAAATTGAACTTGAACAAAATTTAAAACTTTGGGGAAAAAAACTGTTGAGAATGAAAAGATTAACTACAGGCTGGAAGAAAATATTTGCAAATCACTTATCCAACTAAAGACCAGTACCAGAATCTATAAAGAGCTCTCAAATACAACAGTAAGGAAAAATGTTTTTTAAATGTGCAAGAGATATAAAGGCAAATTTCACCACAGAAGTTATATTGCTGACAAATAAGCCCACCAAAGGTTGGTCAACATCATTAGCCATTTGAGACATGACAATTAATATCATAATGAGGCACCACTATACAACTATTAGAGTGTCTAAAAGCAAAACAAGCATAACAATCAATATCACAAAGATTTTGAAAGGATGGATAGCAACTAGAGTGCCTGGACATTGCAATGGGAAAGCAAAATGGTATAGTCCCTCAAAAAACAGTTGGGCCAATTCTTATAAAATTAACCTTATACTTAACATATGACCCTTCATTCCCTCCTGCTAGGTTTTTAGCCTAGAAAAATAAAAATTTATGTTCACAGAGAGACCTTTTCACATGTGGTTACAGCTTCTGTATTCATAGTTGCCAGAAAAACAAAACAAAATCAAATGTCCTGTGAATGGATTCTTTATGCCGGTATACTACTGAGCACAGTTCTCCTGATCAAATCATTGTACATCAATGCACATGTTGGAGTGACATACTCCCACAGAAATATGTACGATTACTATGCATTGATTAAAAATTAAGGTATATTAAACAATAAAAAGCAATATTTATAAAAAGGGATAAATCTATTCAGACATGCAACAGCGTGGATGAGTCATAAAAGCCTTTTGCTGCATAGAATAAGCCAATCTCAAAAGTCTACATAACAGATTATTCTATTTATGGGACATTTTTAAAAGCCATCACTATAGATGGAGAAAACCGACCCATGTTTGCAGGGACTAGCAGTGGTGGTGGTGGCAGGGAACAGCAGTGAGTTTTCTGGGGTAGTGGAACTGCCTGGACCCTGACTATGATGATGGTTATATGAATCTGTACATATGTTAAAAGCTCAGAGAATTGTACACAAAAGGGACTTTTTTTAAAACTAAAAATTGTAAAACTATTTTTGAAAAACTTAGTTATTCAAGTTTTTAAAACTTAAATAGTTTATTTGTTACTTCCTCTGTGGCTACTTGCCCAGCCTGGGTTAGAAGGCAGTGACTCTTTTATGCCCCAACAGTCCTGTTCTACCCCTTAAGGAGCATCCAGATGTGCAACACCTGGGCACTGCTGTAAGTACAAGGGAGCTGATGTGCATACCACAGGGGATAGCTGTTCACAAGGTGGCATGTCAGAAAAAGTTTCTGCACTTGAGTTAAAAACTTCATTGAAAAAGATGAATTGAGATTTGGGAAGGCTATGTTCTGATCTTACGTTTATCAATGACTTCTTCTCTTGGTAGAGTTGCCATATTTAGCAAATAAAACTAGAAGATCCCCAGTTAACCTTGAGCTTCAGATAAACAACAGAGAGTTTCCAGTATATATGTTCCAAATCTTACATAGGCCTATATTTTACTTGGCAACTCTATCCCATGGGCCTAGACAAGAAGTAAATAATTTCCTTTGTCCAGGCTCCTTATTAGTCCCTTGGGATTGATTTAACCAATCTTCATGCTTTTTCCTTCTTTCATTCATTTGTTACTCATTGGGATTATTATGTTGAGTGCCTATTGAATATTGAGCCTAGGAAGAACACAGGAAAACAATCAACAGATCAGATCTTTAAGTTCAAATAACTAAAATCTAGATTGTCACTGGTTCTAGGCACCAGATTCCCCTGAGTACTCACAACTTGGGCTGCCATTAGGTTTTCTTCCATTTAAGATAAAATTCAAGCATGGGTTAAAGGGTTTCTGGACCGGGAGAGATGTTTCCAGTAGACGGGAGAATCCAGTCAATTGGGCCCAGTTGAGCCTGCTCCCTCAGCCCACCCACACCGTGGGAAGAAGCCCTCTAGGGTCTGATTAATGATGGCCACGGAGGAATGGATCATCAAGGAGCCTCTTTCCAGTGGGCCCTTTGGCTCTGAGCCTGCCTACTAATCTCCTCAAGGCAAAGCAGTGGGCTGTATAGGCTAGTGGACTCTACCTCCACCCCTCGTGAGCCTGGCCCCCAGGCAGCCCCAGGACAGATAGGAGCATAATGAGCTCCTACCCACTCCATGATTCTCAGGAACACTCTATCCTGGCTGGAATCCTTGGTTATGGAGGGCAGGGTGTGTTGTATGGCTCCGTCCATTCTGACCCCTGAAGCTGCTGGCACCTCTAGAGGCAGGCCAGTGCCAGGTGCCTCATTTCAGCACTGGCAGGAACTAAGGGACCTCCCATTGTCATTCATCTCCATAAGGCCAGCATCCTGCCCACCCACTGAGTGGGAGAGAAAGTTTTGTTGTAAAACTTTGAACCTTTGAGAAGACCGAAACTGATTAGATGAACTATTCTCATCAATTCATAGAAGTCTGCAGATATTACAGTGGGAACAATCTACACAAAGGAAGCTAGCAATTACAGAAAGAAAAAGATATAAATCAATATACAAACAGATGGATAGATAGAGGGAGGGAGGGAGGAATGGATGGATGATGGAGAGAGAGATGTAGGAATGAATAATAAACTTTGTTACACATGATCAGCTTAGAAGTCCAAATATGTGGGATTCTAAGTATGTGGTATCTTTTTGTTCTCTTCAACTGACATTTTTCCTTTGGAAAAAAAGTCCAGTTGGTTTTATTTTAACTTCTAATTAATTTTTCTATCTAGTCCTTGTGAATCAAACAGCATGGTAGGACACCCTGTGGATATCAAAATTAAAAACATAATGGCAACCTATATTTTAACACCATCAAAACATTTGCAAGCATTTTCAGATGAAAGATCCTTATCACAATGATACTTGAATTGGTGATTCATACCAACATATCTTTGACTACAGTTTTAAGCAAGACTGACTTTGTTTCTGTGTATCTGATATATCTAAATATCTTGCTAACATGATCTCATAATAATTATTTCACTCTTTGATACTTGGAGACACAGGATAGACACATAATAGAATGGAACCCTCAAAGTCACCACTTTTTCACAGTCAGTATTTGGAATTAACTTCATATGAAGCTTCATGCTATGTGGATGAGAAATACCTTTTGCTTATGGGCTCTCTCTTCAGAGGAAATGATACAAACTTCCTTCAACAATTTATCCATTTAAAAGAACAGAAGCTTCTCAATTTACCACTGAGTCATAACCTGAAAAACCCATCATCAGTTGAAAATATTCTAAGTGAAAGATGCATTTAATGCACCTAATCTATCTGACACCCTTGCCTAATTGTACAGCACCCTGTGCGAGGTAGTTGTCATCCCCTGTGGCTGATTGGGAGTTGCAGCTCTCTGTAGCTACCGGTGTTGGAGAGAGGATTGTATTCCATATCACAAGTGTGGGAAAACATACACATTCAAACTTCCAAGTGCAGTTTCTACTGAATGCGTCTCACTTTCACACTAATCCAAAGTTGAGAAATTGGAAGCTCAGCTATCTTTTTTTTTTTTTTTAAACATTTATTTATCAGTTATTGGCGGACACAACATCTTTGTTTTGTACGTGGTGCTGAGGATCGAACCCGGGCTGCACGCATGCCAGGCGAGCGCGCTACCGCTTGAGCCACATCCCCAGCCCGAAGCTCAGCTATCTTGAGGACAATCTGTAATTGTGTTTGTTCTCTCCCCTGACCCTCACATTTCCTGGGCATGTAACAGGCCAGCTGTGACTCCCCACATGGCTTCAAATCAATCCCCAATGCCCTCTGCCCTTTCCCAGAACAAGTCGGCTCACTCTAAAGAGAGATGGGGCTGTAGATTCATGTGGGAGTCACTGGGAGGAGGAGACCTGGAAATGGATCTAATCTGTGGAGTAAATGCATCTGGAACCTATGGCCAAGCTTCTAAAATCAGCACTAATTTTTGACTTAGGTGTAGTTTGTGCTGGGAGAAAGAATTCCCATCTGTTCAATACCGCTTCTGGGCCAGGAACTGTGTGATAAGTCCTTGATTTGTGGTGTTACCTGGAGTCCATGAAGTGCTTTACTTTTTTTTCTTCTAACTGGACCCACCTGTGTTAAGTTGACCCCTCCTGTCCTACGGGCAGGGCAGATTATTAGAAAGAGGACAGACTAAAGGCATAAGATTACTGTGAGGATCTACTGAACTCTCAGCAAAGTTAATGGAGAGACTATGTGCAGAAGAGAGATGCAGACTGCAGGGGTTGGAGTCTCACAGGCACTCCATAGTTTGAGGATTTTCTCATGTCTATTGTAGCAATATTACCAAGTGCCAAGAGCCACTCACCATCACTCAGTGAGATGTGACAAAGTCAACGCTGCATACAGGCCACTGGACCCTTCATGCATCCCCAATCTCCAGAGCAATTATCTAATTTGATACCTAATTTGATCGCCTATGTGCCATCTTTCACCACACTCTGTCTCCTCTCTCTCTTCTTCCTTCTGTTGCAAATGCCTCATCCTGGGGGGCACAGTACTGCTCCCACTGACTTTAAAGACAGGAAGTCATTCTGGAATCCTGGCACTCCCAGGGCTGAAAGCCGTACCCATGCTTCTGCAACAGGACAGTAAGGCTACCCCACTCCCATCCCGCAAGAAGGTGTGTTCTTGCTAATGGGCTCTCTGACATTGAAACCCAAGGGTTTTGGAATTCCTGAACTCTGAGTGGCCAAGTTCATTCTAACATGGCATGGCATGGCCTGGTGACTGTAGCAGTATTCAGTCTGGCTGCCTGAAGGGGAATGTGTGCTCTCAGGTGGAAACAGCTGGCCACTTGACAGAGACTGAAGTAAAAGAGATGCAATGCAGGGCCCAAGTCCCTGCCATGGGTCAATGATGCAGATTTCTCACTAACCTTTAAAAAGACCACAAATAGGAGTTCTTGAAGACACCATTTCTGCTTGGCCCATTTCCTGCTAACTCCACTGCCCAGGGGTCAATACCCAGGATGCTCATTTTCATAGATAGATCTATGTTTGTACATATCTAAATATGCATGAGTAGTATGAATTTTAATGATCCCTTAATAGCATTAATGGAATCATTTAACTAAGATCTTGGCAATTGACAGAGAGAGAGAGAAAGAGAGGAAGGAGAGAAACAGTTTAAAGGGCACACATAATGCCACAAGCCAGTTCGCTGACTGGCATGTTGTCCCCAGGTAGGCGATGATGGAGATAAGCATTTGTTTTTCTTCAGTCCCTCCCTCCAGTCCCCATGGGGCCAACATAGTAGGCACATTTTTCCACACTGAGTGTGAATCAAGAGTGTGAATGCAAGTTTTTCCCCCAGCAAGGTCTGGGAACATTCCCTATTTTCATTCCCCAGTAACCACCAAAGAAGCCCTTTGGCCCTGGAGGGTAGCTGGCTGCTCTTTCCCAGGTGAACTTACTTTAAAATGTAACCCCATGTAAGATGCACCTCCACTATTCCCAGCAGCAGGCTATTTGCAGGTCTCTGTCAGGTGATGCTATCTATCCCTCTCCCAGGCCAACACACATGGTTAAATCAGCCCTCAGAGGTACAAAGTACCCTTTTCTTTTACAAAGCCACCTCCCTTTTGACATTTATTCCATCATCACAACTCTCCCTTGAGGCAGGACTGTTCTATAAGTTAGGGCACTGGGAATGGGATTGGTTGTGGTCTGTTTAAGCTCACACAGCTGCTTTACCCCACAACTTCTGGAGGGAACCTTCTTCCTATTGTGTCGGAGCTCCAGCCCACCCCATGCCTACACAGCAACAAACAGAGTCTGCATGCAAACGATCCTGTTCATTTCATTTGGCAATCATCTGGTTAATTTGACCAACGCAGCTCTAAGTATCTTACTGGGACATTACACACTTACAGCTTTGCCCGCCCCTAATATTATTTACTTCTCTCTCCAGCACCAGTGTGACTGCACATGTGCTGCTTGGGAAGCTGCTATCTGTCAAACTGCCCCCCTTTCCCCTGATGGATAATAAGAATTCAACTTTTATTTGGAGCAAAAGTTCCCAAGGGGTCATATGGCCCCATAACAAAAGATTATGATTTCTTATTGGTTTAATAGCATCTATTTTGTAATTCTGAATGTACTCTGTTTTAATTGGATTTGTTAAAGGAACAAAAGGGAATAGGTGCCTTACAATTAAAATAAAATATTAAGATTATTAGTTTAACAGACTAGAAATGCCTTGTTCATCAACCACATGTTCACAAAAACCAACCTTAGCATAAGCAAAGACCTCAGGATCCCCAGCAGCCAGGGAACCTTTAAACCCCAAGAGGTGATTGTTGACTCCATTTTAACCAATATGTTAGAAGCCATGTTCTTGCCGAGACAGAATTTCATTTCCTTCTCACAGCCAACTCTCCCCTTGCAGACAAGAAAACTGGGGCTCAGAGAAGCTATATGACAGAAGGGAAGACCCAGATGGGTTGGCCCCTGTCTCCCCACTCACTATCTGAGTCAATCTCCTGAGCCTCACTGACTAATAGCTTCTACTACTACCAATAAGAAAATAAAAGTGACCACTTCCTAAGTGTTGGGTGAGACCAAATGAGAGCGCTTTGGAGACTTTGGTTGTGACTGTGCAAGAAGTGGGGAGCATAGCATGGACAGGACCAACAGTGGAGCCAGGACCCTAGGATTCTAACTGGGAAGAACCCCATCTGCAACTCAGGGTCCTCCAGCACTGTGACACACCCATGCCCATTGGTGCAGGCTTCATTTTATCCTGGAGGACAGGTGGACACACAGCTCCTTCAGTGTGCACAGGGCCCCCACATCTTGTTGCAGGGTGCTCTCCTCACATGTCCTGTGGTTTGTGCACTGTTTCTGCACCTTGGAATCACCTGATCCTGAAGTGTCATCAACTTAATCCATTGTTTCCTACCTATTTAAAAAAAATTCTAGAACTTGAATAATATTTTTAAAGGAGAGGTTTCCAGGAGAAAACTCAGGTAGTTACTTGAGCACCAAATATTTGTTGATCACTGAGTATATAACCAGCCCTGAATGTCGCACCCTTGGATACAGGAATGCTTTCCAAATAGATGCCTATGATGTCATGGTGAATTGTGCAGCTGTGAGAAAGAGTGTGCTAGAATGGGGCTTCACAGCATCAAAATTGGAACTGTTTTAATTGAGGTAAGAGAAGGAAAAGCATTCAGAGATAGAGAGGATGAGGATCAAGGAAAAGAGATGGGATGAAGCAAGCAGGCAGGGCTGAGAACCTAAGAGATGTGCCCAGGCTATTTAGAAAATGTAGAACTGCTTCTAAGAATCTCTCTTCAGAAAATTAAAACAAACGTTTCAGTAAAACTATATTTATGGTAGTCTCAAAATAGTAAAAAAAAAAAAAATCCAAATACCTAACAATAGATAATTCTTAAATAATTACTGCATAGTCATAGAATGGAATAAATATTAAACAGAAGCTAAACCAAAGATGCTATTTCCCCAAAATGCAAAATATCAAGATGTTTATGATATAATGTTATGAAAAAAATTAAATATCTGTATGAGCCCAGTGTTCTCATAAGCATGCATACACACAGAAGATAGATGAGTGGGGGAATAAACATGAAGGGGTTGGGGGTATGACACAGTGGTGGGGCACTTGCCTAAACTAATATGAACAAGGCTCTGGGCTTCATCCTAAACACATACACACACACACACACACACACACACACACACATAAACAATGCATGCAAATATTAGCACAGATGCTTTCTGAGATTATGATATTGGGTTTGGGTTTTGAGGGGTTACTTTCTTTCATGTCTATGTAGTTTCCCAACTCTCTGCAATGGATATGAAATCTAGTCCTCACCTGAAAAAAAATTTACAAATACACATTCACTCAAACACATGTTCACACCTATATTTATACGTATAATGCCATTTTCTTTCACAGCATGAATTCTGTGAAGTCACATGTTATCTTATTAAAATTAGGTGTGTGTGTGTGTGTGTGTGTGTGCGTGCGTGCATACAGTGTAACAGAGATTCTAAAATACTAAGCATATGTGGGTCCAATAGGGAAACCTGAGGAAATATTCCCTAGACCAAACCAAGAAGGGACCACATATGTTCAGGGCTTGGGGTCTGGAGGTGGACAAGCAAGAGATCCAATGTTGGCTTCCACTTCCTCCTAACGTGGCTTTGGGCAAGTCATTGATGTTCTCTGAATCTTAGTCTCCTTAGGTATGCCATAGTAATGGGAGGATTTCATGGGATTAAAAACTTGGGCCATGGGAAGTGCTCAATACAGAGGAGCTTTGGTAGAGGGATGGCCGTGGAAGTGAAGGTTCTTACTTGGAACTCTGATTTGCCTTGGACAGTTGTGGATGAAGGGAAGTCTGAGAGGTGCCCCCACCAACTACAGCCAGGCAGATTAGGGAAAGATGCACCCAGGCTTCCTAGAAAGTATGGAACTTCTTTTAAGATTCTGTCTTCAGAAAATTAGAACAAAAGTTTCAGTAAAAATGTTTATGGTAGTCCTGTATAGAGTAATAAAAAAGAAATAAAGAAAATAATCCAAATATCTAACAATTGATAATTCTTAATTAATTGCTGTGTAGTCTTAGAATGGAATTAATATTAAATGGAAACTTAAAACTGTTGAGTTTTAGTGCTGTTGTCTGAGGTACTCTGTGCTATCCTGAGCCATCTGTGATCTGGTTATGTTTAGAACTCTGCTGTCACAAAATGGCACACAACAAGTGACTCCAAGCAAAAAAAGGAGTAGGTAAGGGCTGGCAGTCTTGGATACCATTCTCATTTCCCTCTGGAGATGGTCTCTCAGAGCCAGCAAGCCCTCTATGACACTGGAAACCCACAGTGAATCAAAAACATGAAAAGTCATCATTTTAAAGAGCTGCCTTTCCAAATATTACTCAGCCATAAAAAAAGAATGACTTTATGACATTTGCTGGTAAATGGATGGATCTGGAGACTACCGTGCTAAGCAAAATAAGCTAATCCCCCCAAACCAAAGGTCAAATGTTCTCTCTGATATGTGGATGCTAACATACAACAAGTTGGGGGTGGGAGGAGAATAGAAGTTCATTAGACTAGACAAAGGGGAATGAAGGGAAGGGAGGGGAATGAGAATAGGAAACACAGTAGAATGAGGCAGACAGAACTTTCCTATGTTCATGTATGAATATACCACCAGTGTAACTCCACATCATGTTCAACCACAAGAATGGGATTCTAATTAGAATAAGTTATACTCCATGTATATATAATATGTCAAAAGACACTCCACTGTTATATATATCTAAAAAGAACAAATTTTAAAGTCTATGTAATGCACAAAAAATAAAAGAGCTGCTTTCAGGTGCAAAAGGGTAATTTGGGGCTCATTGTTTGTACAGAACACACCTGTCTTTCAGGAATGCTGTAACTTCTAAGTCTTTAATTTCTATTCAGATCTCCCTTTCCTCCTCAGATCTTTATCAGGCTGATTTGAAATCATTACTGAGTATTCAACACTGTCTTCAGTAAGAGGAAACCCCTTTCCTAGTAGCTTTTGGCAGACAACACCTGTTGCCAGGAATCATGTGAACAACAATTTTGTTTAGGACAGCATAGCTCTTCAAACTCTTGTAAATATAGATAGTCACCCATCTTACCCATTTGGTCTGTCCCTTCCCTGCCGTGTGTGCAAGTGTTCAGGGGAAGGCCAGGGACGTGGGCAGCAGGGACATCAAGAGCCTTGAGGCAGGTGGAACTAGGCTCCACTCCACATTATTGCCAGCCTGGTTTTGATTGTGTAATGTCTCTCAGCTCAGTTTCTTGATCTGGAAATGGATCAGTAAATTGCAGGTTTTTGTAGAGAGTAAATGAGGTGATGAACATATGTTAAGTGACAGTGTATGGTGAGTACTCAACAATTGGCAACCTGTCTCCAACTGCCTCTGCCTGTACCATGGTCAGGACTGCTGAGACTCCTCTAGCAGCACCATTATCTATCACCTCCTTCAAATTAACTGCCCTGAAGCACTCCCTACTGGTCAGTAATCACAGATTAGACTTGGGGAGCAATCCTTGTTAGTTTCCAAATACAAAGTCTTTGCAACTTTTTAAACACAAAGTCATCAATAACAATGTTTCAATAATCAGAGAAAAGAACCATAGCAATAGCAATTTATAGATGCAGTCATTCCTTTATTTTTAATCTCTAGAGCTCTCTGCAGTTCAAGCTACTCATTCATTCATTCATTCATACTATTTTTATGTGAATCATCCTACAGATCGCGTCACGAGACAGACAGTGAAAAAGGCAGATGCCATTGTATTTTTTGTGAAATTTCCACTTGAGGAGAAAGCAAATCAAGCAAAAACAAAACAAGAGACATCCCAAAGACAAAAACCTTGGGGGAGAGAGGAGCCTAGGATCAAAGGAAAAGGAGATGTCAGGGCAGATGGAGGCGGAGGAGAGGAGGGGGGAAGAAGAGGGCAGAGAGCAGGCCAAGGCTGTGTGAGGCCGATCTTTGCTTAGGGGTAAGCACAGGAATGTCTAGAAGGTTTAACTGGCTGCTGGCAAGAACATAGATGAGAGGGGAGGTTAGGACCAGTGAGATAAGGACCACCATGGGCAGCTAGGCACTGAATAGGGTGGACAGTGGCTGCCTCAGCATCTCCCTTGTCCCCTTGAGATTAAGGCTTAAACCCAGATGGCATGTGAGTCACCCGGCTTCAAGGCCAGTCACAGTTCTGCCCCTCCCTACAGGAGTGACTTTCTTTATACAGTCTTAACCCTCCTGAGTCTGCATTTTGTGGCCTAGGAGCCACTATTTTGTACTTGGTTCGCCTGACAGTCATACAGTTAATAAATATATTGAGAACCTGCCTTGTGCCAGACCCTTTGCAAAGTAAAACACACTGAAATTGGGTTTCTGCCTCCAGACTGTGTGGATTATATTGGCCACCCACCCTAAGCTAGGCATGTTATGGACAGTATAAGTGGTTCTTATAGCCACCTAATATGTTGATTTTCATGTCTGCTAGACAGACATAGCAACTGAGGCTCAGAGAGTCCAAGCAATTTGTCTGAAGTCACAAAGACTCTAAAGCAGGGGGCCACCTGCCTTTTTCCCACAACACCTGTCATGGAAATGGGGACCGCAGTGGCCCATGAAGAAGGCCTCTTTTCAAGGACTAGCTCAGCACAGGATTTAACAACTTTTTAGGGTTCCAGTATTCTGGATGCCTTGCAGGAGTTCCCTACCAGACTTCTCAAAAGACAGATGGCTCTTCAAACCCCACTGCAGTTAGCAGCAATCAGGCAAGGTCTGCTGAAGTTACCTAAACAGGCTCAGGTTTCCTGAATGAACGAGCATCACATTTCAGTTTCCTTAGAGACCTTCATTTACACAGTAAATGAAGTTAAGTGCATTTTCAAATAAAGACTCTAGAAAATTTAAAATTACTCAAAAATCTATGCCCAGTATATTTCTAATTAGAATATACATTAAAATGTATAATTTAAATTAGAAAAGAAAATAACAGGAAAATCATGAAGCATAGCAATTCAAACACTGGCCTCTACCTGCTTGTAGGGCAACAAAAATGTTCACAGAGATCCATATTTTGGAAGAAGAATCAAGTGTGACCTCCAGTGCCTCACTGACTTGCACTCCTCCTGCCCCAAGCTTGCCCAGGCCCCACTCACCTGAGAACACCCGACTGTGTTCCCTGCTAGCTGTCCTTCCTGGCCAGGGCTCAGGGCAGGCTGCCTTCTCTCCTTAATAATGCATAAGCTGGTGTCTGGGGTTTGTAAATAAAGCACGCCAGGAAAACAGGCATCTCCAAAGTTGCTTACTCAATGGAGGAGAGAGGAAAAAAAAAAAGCAGAGTTTGAAGTAGCTGTTGTTTGGCAAAGTTAAAGCAAATCAATAAATGCAGGGACACCACCAACAAAAACTTACCTTGTTTGTCCCAGTTCTTACTCCTCTAGGGTAAAACTTTGTCGCCAGGCAACAAGGCAGTTGGACCTGAAGTTAATTAGCATAATCCTGAGGCCAGCCTAGAAAATGAAAGGACACAAGGCTGAAAGGGGCTCCAGGACACTCAAACTTCCTGTAAGGAGGTCAGGCAGGGCTGGTTTCTTCCCCACGCAGAGTGAGCCCTGGGCCTCTGATCCCTGTGATTTCTGAAATTGGCCTTTTCCTCCCGGTTCACACAACAAGAAGGTTGGAGACGATTAAGGTTTGGGACAAAGAAGAGTTCCTTGCCACCTGCCTAAGGTGGACATTAATCAGAGAGCAAAGCTGCAAAGGTCCCTTTTAAAGGACAAGTAATAGCACTCAGCCGCAAAACATCACCAGACTTCCTTCTGATTTGACCACATATTTTTTTTTCTTTTTCCTGCTCTTTGATTTTGGAAGGGCTGTCCTTTATATGTTCATTTACTTGAATTTAATTACTTCTCCCAGTTTCTCTTTGCATTTGAATTTTCTTATTGCTTTCAAAGTGCCACTATCATGAATAAAGCTGCAGCGAATACATTTGTGCATTTATACTCTTTTTTTTCCATTTTTTCCTCTTAGGTTAAATTTATAGTAATTGAGAAAATCAACAAAACAAGTGAACTATCAGTGTTATTATGCAGATAATAAAATAACATTTTAGAAAAATTAGAAATTGCATATGTAGAAATAGAATCTAAAAAATGCTCTAATTTTCTCCACATGAAGAAGTGTCTGTTTTAGATCAGACATGAACAAGAAAAGAAATAAAATAATTAGAAAATAAATAATTTTAAATACAAAATTAATCCAGGCAATAAAACTTTTGGAAAGTACAAAAAAAAAAGCAAAATAGAATAACTTTAATTTAGTAATATTAAAAAAAAATTAAATAAGAAAGACAACTATAAAAACTTAGAATGTGTGAGCAACACTATTTTATATTTTTAGTCCCAGAATAAAATAAATCACTTAATTCATACAGTTGTTGAATTATCAAATAGAGATATCTAGAAAATTAAAAATTAGTCAAAATTCTATGCCCAGTATATTTCTAATTATAATATACATAAAATGTATAATTCAAATTAGAAAATAATCAGCATGAAAATCATAAAACTCAAATCAGCAAAATTAAAGTCAATATTTTAAAGGAGAAATAATACATAAGAAGATAAATATGTTGTTAGATATGTAAGCCCTTATAAAAATTAAAAACACTTGTAATTTTAGCAGCTACATGTAACTTTATGTTATTCAAACACCCTGACTGGTTAATACATCTACAGCATCATGCAAAAACAATTCGGTAAATTCACTAATGCTCATTTTTTTACTGAATATCAACAAATATATGCCAATTACTGTCATTTTCAGGTAGCTGATTTTTAATGCAATCAAAACTAAGATTTTTTTATGTGTGTTTTTATTGTTTTGCTTGTTTCTTTCTTTCTTTTGTGTTTTGTTTTTTCCCCCTTCTAAGAAAAGAGCTTGGTTTTCAGAGTCAGGGCCCTTGGTCAAATCTGGTCCTAGCAGGAACTGTGTGCTCAATATGTCATTCACAGGTATCTGCTCTGCTGGACCTTTGGGTGGACATCAATAAATAATTTCCCTGGTCTGTATACTATTTCCTCACCCTCAACCTATTTCCTCATAGTAGATGAAAATAATGGCAATTTCATTAGATTTCCCCATCCTAGCCCAAACCCACTAGCAGACATGCATTTCCAGTTTCACAAGATGAATGACATTTCTTCTCATTGTGGTTTGTGTTTTCTGAACACCTCTTAGCTTAGGAATCATGTCCCTCCGCCACTCACTAGTCCATTCCACCACATCCTCATAACTGTTTTTCAAATAGGTAACAAATGTGGAGAGGAAGAGGGACATGGAGAAGGGTCTGTTTTAGCTCAGAAGCCCAGGTTTATCTGTGTGCCTTCCTCGGATGTTTTCCAGGTTGGGCTAGACCTAGATTCCTAGTTGCAGAGATAATGGGGAGATGTAGAAGAGACTCCCAGCATCCCTCCTGGGTCGGGAGGGTATAGCCTCAGACAAGTCCCTTGGTAAATGCCATTTGGTCTGGGAACTAACCTGCTGCCTCTCAAGGCCCAACTATAGGCTGCTGCCAGCTACATTAGGGAAGGTGAGAGTTTGGGGGATGGGCCTTTGGCTCACTCCTCACTGCCATCCATTCCAGAAGCCTGGCTTCCAGGGACCATGGAAGGTGTTGGTTAGGTGGAACTGTTCCAAGGAAGCAGTCAAAACACAACCATGAGACCAACCAAGGGCACCAACACTATGGTGCTGGATGTCAGAAAGGCCCCAAGGCCACCTGGCAGCAGTGCTTATTTCCAAAGCATTTCTCAGACATGAAGGTCATAGATATGATCACCAACAAAGCCGAATGGGTCAAAATCAACCCTCAGTATAAGAATTTGAACTGATCTATCTACTGAGAAACCATGAAGTTCTAATTTGGAGATTGTCTTCTCATGTTGGGACGCTATCCAGCAGAGGATGGACAGTGATGTCTGGAGATGAAAAGCAGGTAGAGGGGTTGACAGGATGTCCTCTGTGAAACCCAGGACTGGCTGGCACCTCAGGCTAGGCAGAATAACCTCCCTAGTCTCACTGGCTTTCTTTGAGTTCTTTTGTTCTTTTAAACTTGACTCCAAGTTGCCCAAGGGCCTAGATGCTTGTCCTGTAACTCAGAACAGACTCCCCAGCAAACCCTGGAAACGCCTTTCACATGGTGCCTACCAGGTTGACAAAACAGAAGATCTGATTCATAGGTTGCAGTTATTCCAAGATCGCCCAGAAAAGTCTTGGCAGAACTGAGTAGGTGTTGACCAGAAACAGGCCCATATTCTTGCCATCACATTCTTCTTTCTCCCAGAGTAGAAAAGAATATCCCCCAATCTTGGACAGTCTGCCAGAATATCAACTATTGAGGAAGCTCTGTGCCTGAACCTGTACTAGTCTTTTCTAGACCCACTATCATACTTGTGTGTGGTCAGCATGCTGGAAGGATGAGATTATAGCAGCTCAGAGAGGGTTGGTGTCTTGTCCAAGGTCCACCAGTCAACCAGTAGAGGTTCAATTTGGATCCAGGTTTTCCTAACTCCAAATCCAGAACTCTTTGCTACACTGATTCCCTCAAAACTCAGGGGGACTTAGAAAGCCAAGAGCCCTCTCTGATATCTTGTTTAATCTAAAATGTACCTGATAATGATGGACAATGCAGTTTACCACCTCTTAAAGAAATATTTTTCATTACTTACCAGATATTTATGATATTCCCATGGACCATTTCAGGAGTTCTTTAGTTTTTCTCAGACTAATATAATTTTTTTAAAAAAGAATTTTAAAAAAGTAGGACTCACATTTGGTTAGATGTCTTGGCACCAAATGGTAAGTGGTACCAGAAATGGCGACTCTTCCTTGTAATCCACAGCCAATGATATGAGAAATGGGATGGGAAATGCCTTTTTATTCCACACAGCATTCCACCTGATGGCAACATCACAAATGACCACAGGTAAAATTCTAGAATCTTTTCTTAAAGGCAGTTCTCATTTCCTAGATTCTGACAGGCCACCCCCTGCTTTGCAACTAGCACCCTAAATTGGACCATATTATTTCTTCTAATTTGTTATTCTGGTTATTGCTTTCCTGGAAAAAGAAAAGGATCAAATAGATGGTTTTTCTGTTGGGGAGGAAGAGGGAAATTCCAGCCCTGAAGTTACTTTCTGATTACGGAAAATCTGCCAAGAACAGAATTGAATGCAGACAGATGGGCAACTCAAGACAGATGATATGATGGTGGAGCTGCAATGGCAAGATGAAGAGCTGTGGTCTTCTGGGGGCACTTGGGCATCCAGGCTTGTATAGACTGGGGCCTGGGTGGGGTCCTGACAGGCCTGGAATGATGCATGGAGTGTGTAGGGGGATGGGGTCTGTGGGAATCTATACGAACTATGGCAGAGAGAATGGATAGAATAAAGAGGTGTGATTTGATTTGATTTGGTGAAACATACTGAGCAGAGACCCAGTCTTGGGAGTGGAAGGAGTGTCTCATGGAGACAGAGGTAGGGGGAAACAGTTGGAAAAGGAAACAAAGAGCACTGTGGAGCCTGAGGAACTGGATTCTGCAAATCCCTGCTGAATGAAAAGGAAATTTCAGGTGGAGAGGGCTCCTTCCCCACGCCCTTCCCAATATTGTACTTTGCTATAATTTTGTACTCTTTCCTTCAGATCAGCCATGGTTCAAATTGTATGTCTTTATTGTAGAAGTATAAATTGGTACGGCCTTTAAGAGAATGATTTGGCATTACATAGTAAAATTGAAAACCCTCATATTTCTTTATGAGAAATCTGTCTCATGGATATACTCACAAAAGTGCCAGAAATTTATGTCCAAAGATGGTCATGGAAACATCAGAGAACAAAGCCAGCCCCAGGGTGGCAGTTCAGTCAGTTATGATCATGCCATGATCATACTGATCATGAACAAACTCAATAGAGCAATATGAGCTGATCTCCAGGAGTCCAGGAGTGTTGTTGAGCAAGTAAGGCAACAAGGAGAATTGTAGGTGTGGTATGATTCCAGGTATGAGCAATTACAAATAAAATAATGCAAGCATATAGGCAGGCATTCGGGTAAGACTTTTCAGGATGATATACCAGAAGCCATTAACTGTGGATACTTCCTTAAGAGAAGCAGTGGTTTGGAGATTCATCTTATATTTCATGGTCTTCCATGGTGTTTGCATTTTTTTAAACCACATAGCTACATTATATTCAATGTCCAAAGATGGGGTAGGGGCCAAGGGAGGCTGAGATGTGGCTGTGGGAAATCCATTGTGGGTTGGGAGGAAGGGCCCTGAACCTTCTTCTGCAAGCCCAGAGAGTGTCTTCAAAAGCTACAGTTAAGGCAGCAGCACATGCTGAAGTCTTATGAGAGGGACAGTAACTGCAAGAATCTAACCTTTGGTAAGGTGGGACAGTGGTCTCACTGTCCTAGTGCCTGAGAGCTTCCATGTGCTTCGGGAAGCCCCGGGCTTTCCTGAATGTCCTGGCCCCCTGAAGTTGCTGAAAGCCCCCCCTTTCCTCATTCATGTGCATGCCTTGGAATATTTGGTGACCACCATAATTTTTTATCCCACAGGAAATACCCCAGCTTTGACAGGACGATGCTGCAGAGGTGGCAGGTATGGTGGCTCCTCTGGAGGGAAATCCTGTGGGAATGCAAATCAGAAAATAACTCAAGCCCCAGTGATAAGAGAGAGAGAATATGCAGATTAATTAAGAAAGGAGCTTGTGTCTTTAATTCACCAAAATGTCCCATATCTTTCCCTGACAAGAGTTCAGTGACGGAAGGTGATTCTTGAGCATTTGGGGAGTGTGTGTGTGTGTGTGAGTGTGTGTGTGTGTGTGTGTGTGTGTGTGAGAGAGAGAGAGAGATGTATACTGTGGGTGCCTCTGTGTGCACACTCCCCTTCCCTGAAGATAAACACATATACACACACTTTGGAGAAGGGTGGTGAACACCAAGGGTCACTTCTTGTTCTGGGGAAGATACACATAGCTCCTGGTCTGGATGGGCTGATCTTCAACCCGGGTTTCTCAGTGAGGAAAGGATCCCACGAGAGCCAGTCCTGGAGATCATGAAGTGATTAGAAAGTAGCTGTTGGTCACTGGCATCCAAAATGCTCCCCACATTCCCCCAGCTTATTTTTCTCATGGTATAAGGGTCAGCAGAGAGTCCACCCACAGTATTTGTGTTAATGTTTCAATAAACTTTTGAGAATCACATCTGATAGTTAACACAAAAGAATGCTTTGTCTTTGGGTTAGAATTGCTGAACTGTATTTTCTTTCTCTGGCCAACATAGTTTCCTGCATGTACTTGCTTCAGTTCATATTGAAATCAGTGTGTGCCATGTTTAGTTGGTGGCTGAGGCACAAGATATGGAGGAAACTACCCAGGTACCTGCTGCCTGTCCTCACTAATAGAGCCAGGGTCTCCAGCTGAGGCTGAGGGCTAGAGGCTATGGCCTCCAGAGGATATCAGACATATTTGGTTTATCCTTACTTTGTTTCTTCTGGTAGAAAAGGGACATCAGCAATTTTGAGTACCTCATGTACCTCAACACCCTGGCTGGGAGGACCTACAATGACTACATGCAGTATCCAGTATTTCCCTGGGTCCTTGCTGACTACACCTCAGAGGTAAGGCATTCTCATGGATGCTACACAGGTGTTCTGAGGTTTCCTTACCCCAATAGCCAGAGTCAGCACACAGAACCTCCACTGGGAGGTTCAGTTACCTGAACTTGGGTATTTGGGCCTAAAGCCTAAGTGCTCCTGACACTATGATAGCCTTTGGGCTTTAGCTGGGTTTCTGTCCCAGACCCATTTGTGGAGTGATCATTGCCTAACATGAGCCGCAGAGGGCCCCTGGCTTATGCTCATCGAATAAGGTAAATGCTGCCCATTTACTGAAATACCATCATGTACCAACACTGGCAGCATGCTACAGTTACAGGTGAGATGGTCCATGGAATTTGTTTCCCAAACCAACATATGGGGGACAGGGGTAGAGAAAAAGACAAGGACCCACTCTGCCCATAACTTCTATAATTGAGATGATGACATCTGGGATTCACTCAGGATCTGGGATCTGGACTCTCATATGTAGTCATAGGGGAGGCTGATGTCAACTCCAGGCCACTTATCAATTTGGCCTCCATCCTTGGACCTCAGCAGGCAGAGAAGGGGGAAGAGAAAACTACATAGCTGGACCAAAGTGATAGATGTGTCTGTGCAAGGGCAGCAAGGCCATGGAACAGGGTCCTGACCACTCAGACTCTGGTCATGGGCACCAGGTGTTGGGCTATATGTGATGGACAGGAGATGGTGGGCCATTGGTTTAGACCAGCCTGTCCAGTCCTGCCTGGGATGCTTGAATGGCAGAGATTTGAGAGAGGGAGACTCAGTATTCTGTGAGGTCTCATTCCCACTTAAGACATTGAATGCAGCAAAGATATTCTCACAAGACACGTATTAATTTTTATCATACTGATGGACCATCAGAGGCCAAGATATTTCAAATACGAAACTTACAAACTCCAACTTTAATGCATCCATTGCAAGTTGGTGGTTATTTTATAAATCTTTTCTGTTTAACCCATACCCTATATTTAAAATTTTAATGACTTACCAGTATCTAAAAATTGAGAAATTTGTTCTAAAAATCTGAATTTCCAGTATGTTTCAAAAAAAATCAGGAGATCTGGCCACTTTGATCAATTCTGACCAGTAAGATCAACTGAAGCTGAACTTAGATCTCCACATGGCTCCTCCAGCGCCTGGAGTTGGCGCTGCTTCCCTCTCCCACCCTGGCCTGTCTTTCACAGACATTTGAGATGGTGACATCCCTAATCCTGGTAGAGCTGCAGTGACTCACTGCTAGTGAGAAGAGAGGGTTATAAAGAAACAAGTCCTCCTGAAAAGAAACACAAACTCCCGGAAGAGTCAGCATTCTATTAACACAGAGAAGATTTCTGCTAAAAGGAAATGTCTCTTAGGACACCTGGCCCTGAAACTCTTCATGTCTCCACCATCATGGGCAGAGGCAAGCATTACCTGTTTTTGTTGCCCAGAGGGAGTGGGCCTTAGAAAAATGAAAGTGTTCCTCTCATTCCCTCCCCCCAAACAGATGGCTTCTAGCTTCCTATGAAATCAGTTTGATTCTAAGCAGGGACCCTGAACTACTTAAGTAAATCACTCCATGAGGGCAGAAGCCAAATGGCTTATAGACAATAGGAATTCTTTTTGAAAGTCTCTTTTTGGTATTAGGTGGTCATGTTCTGATTTGGGTCAACTTGGAACAGGTTCAGTATGAACTCAATCTTCCCCTCCTCTTATTTCTCATCTCTCCCCTATTAAGTCTTTGTGGATCACTGGCTTCAGGGCTATAAAACCCTAGTTTGCCAGCTAATCACCAGAGGAGGGTCAGACCAGATGACAATAAACCAATAAAGGGAACCATAAAACTAAAGAGCGTGGCTCTTGGGGCACAAGAGGGTTGGGGGAGTTAACTCCAGCTGTACATCTGCCTTCTAGGTGTTGAACTTGACAAATCCCAAGACTTTCCGGGATCTTTCAAAACCCATGGGGGCTCAGACCAAGGAAAGAAAGCTGAAATTTATCCAGAGGTTTAAAGAAGTCGAAAAGACTGAAGGTGGGTAAATTCCAGCTTGATTTTTTTGTGCAATTTTATTTATTTGAATGCCTTGAAATTATGATGACTAGTGTGATTGCCTAGCTTGCAAATTATTGCATTTGAATAGAGAACTCTCTAATCCAGTGGTTAGCACCCTGGCTACATGGAAGAATCACCTGGAAGAGCTTTTTAAAAAAGTCTTCCAGGTGCAGTGGTGCATGCCTGTAATCCCAGCAACTTGGGAGGCCGAAGAAGAGGCCAGCCTCATCAACTTAGTGAGACCCTGTACCAAAAGAAAAAATAAAAAGGGCTGAGGATGCAGCTCCATGGTAGAGCACCCCTGAGTTCAATTGACAGCAACTAACACACACACACACACACACACAACTGAAGTCCAGATCTCACCTCTAAAAATTCTCATTTAAATAATTTTTGTGGTGTCACACAGCCTGGGTGATTCTAATGTACATGCCAAATGGAGCAATCTCATGCTAACAGCTAGTAATTCCATACCCAAGAGCAGGCAAAGGCAGAAGAACTAATATCGATTCAGCCCTTTCTCTATGTGAGGTCCATGCCAATGTATGTTCATGTACACAGTGGTCCATTCCAAAGAGTGGTGAGCTAAACTCAGAGAGTTTAAAACAACAGCCTCAAAATTGCAGTGCTTACGTTTGATTGGCTCTTGAACACAGTTCCCAAACTTTGTCCATTTGTTCATTACCTTTATAATTTTTGCCACATTTCTAAGTCAACCAGACTTTTATTGCCTGATGTTTTAATTTAAATCTAATCATTTCCTAAACTTAAGGAATGTATTTTTTAAAAATTATGTTCTCAAGCACAGGGTAGCCTGCGTGTCTGCTACCTGCACCAACACATGTAGGGAAGCAGCACTCAGGCATGTCCTTTTATTGCAGGAGACATGACCTTCCAGTGCCACTACTGCACTCACTACTCCTCGGCCATCATCGTCGCTTCCTACCTGGTCCGGATGCCACCCTTCACCCAGGCTTTCTGCTCTCTGCAGGTGAGCTTCTGTCCACTCTCCCTACACATACATGTGTGCATGTGTGCATGCAATCACACACACACACACACACACACACACACACAGCTGTATTGTAGACTAGGGCCTAGGCTTGGACAAGATGGGAACTCCTCTCCTAAAAATTCAGTCTTTAGCCAGTGATTCCCACTTGACATTGGCTCCTGGATTCTGGTCCCTCCAGCCAAGGCAAGCTGTTCTTCATCAGTGATACTTGCACATCTGACCCAACAGAGTCTTGAAAAAAAAAAGAAAAGCTAAAAAATATCAAGAAATAAAAGATATTTAAAAAAAAAACCCTTAACATAAATAAGATGTACTAGAAAAGGAAAGCAGGAAGCTTGGAGACGAGGAAAGCAGGAAGCTTGGAGACGAGAAAAGCAAGCAATCAAAGATTAGAAAAATAAACACAAGAAAGAACAATGAAAAGAATATGACTCAAGAGCTCAGAATGCATAAATCTGTGCTAAGTACAAGCTGAAAGGTTCCAAAGAACAAACAAAATATTTGAAAATCAAAACCACCAACTAACCCAGAGAAGGAAACTAACCAACTTACCCACCCATAAACTAACAAACCACAATGCCAGCTTCAAGTTGCCAGGTATCGCAAATAAAAACACAGGATGTCTTGTTAAATTTGGATTCCACAGAGACTGCTTTTCAGATGAACAGTGATTTATATTAAAAAATTATCTGTTGTTTATCTGAAATTTAAATTTAACTGGGCCTCCATGTTTTACCTAGTAACCTAAGGAAGCTGGAGGTAAGCCAGTCTGACTACCAAGTGGGTAGTAGTGTCCAAGACCTATGGGATTTCTAAGGGAGAGTCCCTTATGGGACTTGTGAGGGTGCCAAGAAGTATGTCTCCTCTCTTCCCTTCGCCTCTCCGTCACTGGGATTCTGCATGCTAGGAAGCTGTTACCCCGGAGGCACAGCTTGTGAATGTGGGAAACACTCAGCCTGGCTGCAGCAGGAATACAACACAGGGTCAAGTTTATGGCTGACCTGATCTGGGGCTCACCAAGGTCCCATGGAGAGGAAGGCATGAGCCACATGGGCAACAGGCCTCTGTTCATACACTGATGACTGACACCTAAGCCACATCTCAGAGAAGCATGAGTGCCCCAGGAACTGTGAGTTTAGGTCTACAAATTCTGATTTAGGTCTGACCTCACCAGCAAGATCACTCATTGTAGTCACTCAGAGGACATTGACTCTGAGAGGTAATAGGCCACCCTGGGTCAGCACTAAAGGTAGCTCCTATACTCTGGGAAGGAATGGGTAGGGCAAGGTCAAGGCGTTTTCTCCAACAAAGAGCAAAACCTTGCTGTCTTCTGTTTCTTGGCACAGGCTTCTTTGACGGCATAGCTCGTCTAGACATTGTATAACCCCCTTTCCCTGGAAATTCGCTCAAAAATAATAAGTGTGCTTCCCCTGAGCCTTTCTCAGGCAACAAGCATTTTAAGTAAGTTTGGTTTGGAGAATGAATGGTCCCAGAGCTGTACCCCATGCCAGGAATCCCATCCAGATGTTGCTCATTAATCCTCAAGAAATGATGATCACTGTTGATGATGATAGTGATGGATTCCGTTACTGCTTTCCATCCAGGGATTTTAAATGTTTCAGTGTGCTGAATGCTTTCAAAGTTTCCCCATGCCCCTTTGGTTGGATGCATCAAAGCCAGAAGTCCCAGCTCTACCTGTTGCTAAGGGTCTTTTCACAAAGGGAGGAGATGGAGTGAAATTGAGACAGTTTTGGATGTGAGATTTATATCCCAGCTCTGCCACTTAATAGATACAAAATCTTCTGCAAGTATTTTACCTCTGGAAATGAGGGTTAATTATGCACATCTCACTGGGCTGTTGAGAAGATTAAATGAGAAATTGTGGGGAAAGCCCCTAGCTCAGGTGATCAATCACGGCGAGTTCCCTTCTTCCCTCTGCAATCAGCCAGATCTAATCTGAGTAGGCCTGAACTTTTTCAAGCTGGTCTCCTCTGGTTTAAGCTAATTTAAGGCAGTCTGGACTTCATCGAAGTATTTCAATGTAGCAAGAGCCAGACTGAACAGGTGCTGTGAACCCAGGAGGACATTTGGGTAATGGCCACTTTCAAGCTAATCACTATTGTGAGCTTATTTTAGTTAGTTTAATCCATTGGTGATGAGGCCAAACTAGTTTGAGAGGATCTAAATCAGTGTGAGATGGTCAGAGCCAACTTCATAAGCTTTTAGATGGTACCAGTGCAGTGGTGTTAGTGTGAGCCCTTTGGAACCCTGTGTTGAAGTCTGATATGACTTGAGGTACTTTTTTGGCTCAAGCCTGTCTTTGGCCAACTAGCCCATCCAAGTTGAGATCATCTGGGCTCTCTAGGTGTGCCTCTGGATCTATCTCACCTTCCTACCTTTGAAGGACTCTTTTAGTGGATCATAACTGCTCTAAGCCTTTGGAACCAAAAGAAGAACCAGGCATCTTCTGCTTTTTCCTTAGAACAAATGACGAGTTTTAGCTCTTTTTAAAGGAATAGGTACACAGACTATGGAAATATGCCCAAATTAACTTTGGGAGTCCTGGCTATCAATGGACCTCTTTAGGAATGTTCTAGCATTATTCTGAAGTCAGGCTCTTCCCTCCAGCCCTCTCACCTCCTAGGGGGCAGGCCTGTTTCTTCTCAAAACACTTTTGCTTTGCCCCCATGCAATGACAGGAAAGGGCTTCCCACAGGCTCAGTAGCCTGAAGAGCTGACTATCAACCTGTGTATAACATGGACTGTGCAGTGAGGAAGCGTGAGAAGGTGGGGAGGCTTTCTGCAGCTACTGGAGACCAGAGCTATGGTACATATGAGTGTCAGCATCAGACGGTGCACCCTTTTCCATCCTGCACTAAGCAAATTCTGCCTCTCACCTGCTAGTATGAATCAGCCAGAGTTGAGACATGTGCACTACTGGCTGGGGCTCTGGGCCCAGGGGACTCAGGACCTGCTGAGCTCTGCTTTCCTGTTTGACTTCGAGCAGAGGTCTTTCTCTGGAACTGGTTTCCTTATTTGCAAATAAAGGAAGTGGGTGAGATGCTGCCTCTGAAAGCCCTTTCTTAATAGCATGAGCTGTTAAGAAAGTACTTCCTGTGTTCCTGGATGGTGCCAAGTACTCTACATGTACTATTTACATTGTTTCCTTACTTTCTTTTTGTGGTTAAATATAGAACATAACATGTACCCTTACATTTTCAAATGTGGACCTCAGTGGTGCATCACCAACTCTCACCACAATCCATATCCAGAACTTTTTAATCTGCTTGAGCTAAAACTGTACCCATTAAACACTAACTCTTCAAACATCCCTCTCCTGGCAACCCTTACTCTACTTTCTGTCTATGAATTTGACTATTCTGTCATATAAGTGAAATCATACAGTATTTATTCTTTTGTTACTGGCTTCTTGTGCTTAGCAAATGTCCTCAAGATGGATCCATGTCACAGCATGTGCCAGAATCCCCTAAGCCTGGATAACATTCCATCATGTATATCTACCACACTTGGTGTATCCGTTTATCTGTCAGTGGACATTTGGGTGGCTTCTCCCTTTTGACTATCATGAAGAATGCCGTCAGGAACATTGTTGTGCCTTCCACATACCATTATCTCAGGAGACCCACAGGAGGCTGGGAGGCAGCATTATGATGAGTCTTGATTTCCTCAGTCTCTGGGAGGTTGTGTTGCTGGCTGAGTTTCCTCAGGAAATGGCAATGCAGATGTGATAAATTCTAGCCCTGGGGACACTGAGCCTCAAGCAATCATTGTGAAAGCAATATGGGGTCTAGAGAGGTTTCCCAGGGGAGATGTGTTCAGGAGGAAGGGACACACCATTTCCAAGGTCATGTTTAACAGGGCAGAGTCCCTCAGATGATGTCACACACAGTGTGACATGCAGGTAATCATCTGGCATGAAGTGTGCCAGCTGCATGTGTGACACCCCTCTACCCCATGTACCCAGTGCAGACTGACATGCAGCATGATGGCTCCAGCCCACTTTTGCTGTTATGTGTTGTACACCCAATGTGGCCTCTGGGCTCCTGACAGGCACGGACTCCTTGGGCACTGCTGCCAGTTTGCAACATGCTGTGCAGAAAGCCATGGACAGCTCCTACACACAACCCAAGAATGCAGTGCAGTCTATTGGTTCCTGAATGTAAGGGGTGTTTTATTCCCCTTACCTTCAAATCCCATTAAGTTTGGGTTCATCTTAGAATAAATTCATATCCTCTGTTGTTTATTTTTATGCCCCAAACTTATCATTTCCATGATAGAATCTTATAATCCAGAATATATGATGCAGTCACTCCAGCTTATCCATGAGGGATTGGTTCCAGGATCCCCACAGATATCAAAATCCATGGATGCTGAAGTCCTTTCTCTAAAATGCATAGAATTTGCATAGAACCTATGCATGTTCTCTCATAGAATTTAAATCATCTCTAGATTACTTATGGTACCTAATGCAATATAAGTGGTATAGAAGTAGTTGTTTAACTGCATTGTTCAGGGAATAAGGACTAGAAAAATAGTCTGTACATGTCCAGGACAGATGCAATTTTATTTAAAAAAATTGTGATCCATCATTGGTTGAAACTATGAATGGAATTCATGGATATAGAAGGCAAAAGGAGTACACATTCATACATATGCTTACAAAGCTTTATATGTTAGCATATGTATACATTTTATATATATGTATATATGAATATATACTTTGTGATTTGCATGGGTGGCATATGCAGGCAGTCAGCTGTATGCTCTGTTGTCCCCACTGCCTGGAGGTATGAGCTGCTATCTGCCAGGGCTGGGGGCTGATACCCCCAATAGCAGCCCCAGTATGCTGTAGTTCTCATGAGACTTAACTGCCTAGAGCTAGAGACTGTGAGCCTCTAGAAAGTTAAGTCACCAGGAGACCCTGTCCCTGCTGGGGACCCAGCCGTGACACCTGTTTCTCCCCCATTAAAAGCTCCAGTTGCTCTCAGTCTGAGTGGAGCCTGGCAAAGCAGCCAGCGCCCAGCAAGGACACAGTGCCAGCAGTGGCTGCTGCTGCTGCATTTAATAAGAAACAGAAATAAAGTGCTGTGCTAATTAAGTCACAGCCCATGTGAAGTCAGCTGTTACCAGCAGTGGGGAAGGGTTTTCTGAACCACCTGAGGCGAGAAGGCTGGGTTTTGTGCTAGACAGATGCTAACTGCAGGGGGAACCAGGAACCTTAGGGAAGCACTTGGCTCATCTTGATGATTTACTTGGGAGCTCCCAGTGGGTGCCAGACCTTAGTGGCTAGCACCTGGGTCAAGGTGACATGAGGAAACCAGGGACCTATGTCAGTGCCCACACCTGAGAACCCTTCCTGGCCTTTTCACATACTGCCCATAGTCTTGTACCTGCCTCGTAGGGAAGTACCAGCCTCTGGGACTCAGTCAGCACTTTGTATAGGGCTAGCCCACCCCACTGTAGCCAGGTCTGCTGGACCCAGAAGCCTTCAGCTATGCTCGGAGGCAATGCCAGGTCTTGAGATCCAAAAGAACCCAAACAGTGACTTGAGAGGAGTCCTTTAACAAGGAGTAATTATGATCACACAAACTCAGTGAAGAATGTGTGATAGAATATGACAGAACTGGAATAAACTCCCAGCTCTAGAACTTTCCTACAGGTGGTATAACATAACTGAGCCTCAGTGTCCTCATCCTTTAAATCACCCCTCACTGAGTGGGAGGTGAGGATGAGACATCTGGTTGCTTCTGGGTGTTCCATATACACCTGCTCTCCCGGTCGTAGTTGGCAGTGATGTTTCCACCTGACTTTGTGAGTTCTACTTGTTCAGGAAAGAGCTATGTCCTACCAGAAGGAGAACCAATGGCTACTCTGGAATCAGCCCATCCTCAATCAAGAGCAAGATTGATTAAGCAGCTGGATAAGTGCCAGCACTTCCCAAACATCATGTGGGTCCTATGACTTTTAGCTTGCCAGTAGGATGTTAGGGCCTGGAATTTCAAACAAAAATCCATGGAATGGCATGTTCTGGTCTGTCTTGTCCTATCACATTGCCCCTGTCTTCATTGGTGGTGCTGGTGCCTCAGAATGGTTCTGACAATGCCTTCTTTATTTGCCACTTCCATCCTAAGGCCCTTTAGCCTTTCCTACCCTCCTGCCTTGTCCTTGGCAAGAGAAACCATGCCTCTCTCCCTTCCCCTCATGCTCCAATATTGATCTCCTTTTTATTTCTCTTCTTCTTAAGAGTCTCTGGTTGCCTTTCCCACTTGCACTGAGATTGGGGCCCAAACCTGGGATTGCTCCGCAGTTCCTAGTCTATACAGGGAAAAGGATGTAGGGCTTGATTCATTTGACAACACTTTCTTTGTGCCTAGAGCCCCACATAATGTACACACACACACACACACACACATTCAGATGTACACACATGTACATGCACACTCATATTTACACACATGCTTGTGCACATACACACATTATTGCTTTTACATATACAACAATCATCTAAGGTTTGCAGAGGAGGAAATAGGCAATTAAAGAGATTAAGGAACTAATTCATGTTCATTCTGCAAATAAGAGGGCATTGAAATTCCATGTCATCTGCTGAGTTCCAGAGCCAAAGCATTCTACGTGTAGCATTCTGCCTCTTTGATGGACAAACAGTAGCTTAGATCAACTGATATCTTGTAAATGAATTGTTTGCATGGGATATTTTTAAATTACTAGGAATATATACAGTGAGAATAGGTTTTCAACCTGCTCATACAGCCAATCCATTATCTAGATGTGAATGGGTTGATTTGGGTCACTCCTACCTGGAAGGAAGACTGGACTATCTAGTATAATCATTAAAATATCTGTGCATTCAAGGGTCTTTGAGCACATGTGGTTTCTGATTCCTATGAATGTGGGTCAAAAAATTAAGTGTGGTTTCCCTAACATACTTTCCCTACACAAGTGGAGAGGGGTCTAAGGATGTAGCAATTGAAGTGCCTGCCCAGGCACATTGGCACTGTCAATTGACAGGAAAGACGTTTTGCCTTTACCTTTAAGTATTCTATTTTGGAGTATATTCAGTTATATCATGTAGTTATAACCAGTGCACCAAGATCATGGACTTTTTTTTTTAATCTGAACCCACATCAACATTCAGCATCATCCTTGGTATCAGCTGCTTCTTTTCCCCAGTATTTTACTCTTAATTTTGTTTCATCTCTTAGCAAGATTGAGCACCTCTTAAAGTATTTTGTTGACAAAAGTTGCCTAGGATTATATTATTTCTGAGCCCTAAAATGTTCAAAAATATTTCTGGTATCTTGACAGATGAGTGATGACTTGGCTAGATGCCAAAGACCATAACTTTGTGACTCAGAGCTCTCTGGTCTTGACCTGGCTGCATTGGATCAAATGTCACATGTGAAAATATTCTGCCAGTAAGAAGTTGCACCTTTGTTGACAGGCATGACCTTGCTGGGTTTTTTAAATTTTATTTTTAGCTTGTTTGGATACCTTCAGGAGTCATTATTCTTGACATTCCGGAATGCCTGTAGAATAGATGCAGGAGCAGATTTTGGTTCAGGAATTCTTTCTGATCATTTTGTTTCCTTCTGATCTCTAGACTTAATTTTGTTGTTTTATTTCATTTGGTTTTGGACTTTCCCTTTGTAGGAACTTTGTAAACTTGAATTGTGTGTCTCTCTGCATCTCCTCTTCTTGCCCTTTCTCCTTTCTATTTTCTTCAGCTTTTCTCCTCCCTTCCTTCCCTGAGAATCACATCCTAGCTGGGACTTACTTCCAGTAACTACCAGAGTTTATGTCAACCCACAGACTTACAATACAAGTAACAAAGCAACTCTACTTTTTCTTCTAGGGAATTTGGTGTTTTCTTTTGTATTGCAGAAGTGAGAAAACCCATTAATTTTGAAACAAATGTATGCAAATACATTTATTAATATAGGAAATAGGAAAATCAGTTATTGCTTCCTTTATAAATAATACAGGCTTAAGTTTTAAAGATATTACTTTTGCTAAAATGCATTAGACAGCTGTGAAAAAAATAACATTTTTCTTTGTGGTAATATCTTTAACCAGATTTGTAGCACTAACAATATTTCCTATGTATATATTATTTTTATTTAATACAGGTAATCTTTTTATTACCAAATCATATTGTTTCTCAGGAGATTACCATCAGTGCTCATAAAAGCTGCAAAAGGAAAAATGGGCCGAGGAGAAGGCATCAATCTCCCACAGATGTAAAGCTCAGGCTGCAGATTAAATACACAGAGCTCCTAATGCATTTCAATGAGTGACTCGTTAGGTGCAGATTTACTTAGATTCCTCCCATTTTATTTCCATTTCAATTTAAATTTGATGGTGGATGCCAGCCTCTAATTTCAACCAAGAGCAAAGTGACCACAGGGAATCTTTAAGCTGTCCAGCTACTACTGTGTTTGGTTGAGACCCCTTGGGTAACTGGATATCTTGCAATTCCTGCCTATGTGCAAAAAAAAAAAAAAAAAAAACCCATGGATTCCTCTGAATCCACAAATCTATCTGGGAAAATTGACCAGCCAGTCCATGTTCACCAGGGTGCCCACATAAGGCCTTCTTTGGGTGTGTACCAGGTTCTTCCCTTACAGAAAGAGCTAAGTCTCACTTTGGCCCATAGGTAGTAGTTCAAGTTTATGACAGAATCAGGAACTTACTTTTAAAAAAAACGACATGAGGCAAAGCATGCCATTTGAAGTTGCATCTATGGGTTTGACCCCAACTCTTCTATTCACTGCTTTGAAGGCCTTAGGAGAAAATCAGTATGCTTTGAGAAGCATCAGTTTCCTATGTCTTCAAAATGGAAATAGCAATTCCTTTCCAATGTACCTGCTATGAGGATTAAGAGAAATCGTGTATATGTTCACAGAGTATAGTATCTAACAGAACAGACATGCCTTTCTCCTTTCTTACCCTTCATTCATGGCTGCAGCTACCCAAAGCTGCTTTAGGTAAATGCTGATAGAAATCTTTAGCCCTCTCTAAAGTGAAGGGAGATGACAGGGACAGTGCTCTACTCTTTACTCTTATGATCTCATGTGTGTCCTGCAGAACTTGGCAAAAAGAAAACAAATATTTTTTTTTTCAAAAAAGGCCTAGTCTTGATAAAGACAAGTGAACTACAGAATTTCAGGGAGGTAGATATTGTTGGATATGTCTACACTTAAGTAGACCCAAGGCTCAGTTTCAGAAACTCCTTTCCTGAAGTCTCTCTGTCCCCAGCTTCTTCATCTTTCCAACCAGGACCTGATTCAAGACTGTTCTCTGCCTTCTTCTGACCCCTAAGACCATCTGATGAATAGGGTGGTCAGTTTGACAATTGAAATGAAGAAATTTGACAATTCAGGTAAGAGATCTAGAGCATCCAAAGAAAGAATTGTGCCTCAAATCTTACCAGGTTCATCCCTAATTGCCAAACTCAGGCTGCAAAAGGGCACCTGCCATGAGCCTTGGAACGCAGGCTGGCCTTGGCAGGTGTGCAGACATTCTGTCCTCATGTGCCAGCCTCCCATCCTCTGACAGCTCCAGCTCTACTTCTTCAAGCCTATTGTTTCTTGTCAAGTCCTAGTCCTTGAGCAAGGTCTCCTCCTACATTCACATCCCATCCCATGCCTTGTGCATGGTATTAGATGTCACCAGAGCCCTGACCTACAAGTCCTCCTCCCATCTCTGTTTCTTATCAAGGCCTTGACCTCTGCATAGAACTCAGCTGGCTTCCCCATCACCAGGCTTCCAGAATCACCTCTGGCTGAGATTCTCCAAAAAACCTCTGCTGACCTACCATGCAGAATAGCTGACCCACCTCTTTGTCCTGTAGTTGACTCTCTTATTTCCTGCCTGTGGTACTCCAGTGTGGGCCTCTCAAGAGCAGAGTGAAAGTCATTCTTATCTCTACTTCCTCAAATTAGGTGCTTGATTCAGAGTGGCCCTCAGCAACCTGGGGGAATGGTTAGAGAGTTGACCATGATTTTCTGATCTCTGATCTCTGATCTGAAGTTCAATTGCTGATAAAGCAGGATCCCTTAAACCCCATGGATTGTGGGTCCTCCCTCAAAGGCATAAGGTTCCAGAGAGTGACTGAATGGACAGATGTGTGAAGAAACCATGGCACACAAGCATGGGCTGATGCATGTGCCTGTGTGGGTAGAATGAGTGAAAAGTCCCAATGGTGGAAACTGTGCCACTGAAGCAGCATGGATGGAAGGAGGCCTGTGCATGCAGAGTGTGGCCAGCCTGAGTATTCAAGCACATGTGGTTGATCATATTGGCTCCTTTTCATGCAGGGTGGAAGCTTTGATGTGGCAGATAGAATGTTCCACAGCATGAAGAGTGCATGGGAGTCTGCCTCCAGGGAGAATATGAGTGACGTCAGGGAGCTGACTCCAGAGTTCTTCTATCTTCCTGAGTTCTTAACCAACTGTAATGCAGTGGAGTTTGGTGAGTAGAGGTCTGGGCAAAGCCTGGGTATCTGAGTGAGGACTAGTTGGGGTGGGGAGCAGAGGTTCTGGGGAGTATAGTCTCTTTCCTGCAGCTCCTGGGTGGCAACTAATTTCATATGAATATTTTTAACTCACCTCAACAAACAGGCCCCTCACTAAGACCAATGCAAGGGATATGAGGCTTCTGCTGGGTGGCAGCATCCATGTTCAAAGGAGGTTGCTGAGAAAGGACACTGGGCCCCTGGTTTCCTGGGACCCTGCCCAGCCATGACCTTTTCTCTGAGAGCTCCAGGCTCTAACTGGCAGCAAGGCAGCAGCCAGAGAGCAGGAGCTCTTGCTAGTAGCCTCAATCCAGCACTGTCCTGCTGCACTGTGACCTTGAGCTCTTCACCAGCTCCATTTCTGCCAGTCTTGCAAATGGGCAGACTTCTGAGTTACAGCTCTTCTTTGTTCCTGCAGCCCAGAATGAGCTAGGCCTTCTTTCTACTCTAGAGGAGGAACAAAAAATTCAGGAGTAGGTCCCTTGGAGATTGCATATTACTTGGGAGCCTCCATTGCAAATGTATATGTTGCCAAGTTGGGGCAACTTGCTGAGGGTATGTGTGGTCAGAACCAGGGCAGAGAAAGTGACTCAGAGGGCCACTTAGAGTAAGTGACCAAGGAAGAACCTGCCTAAGGAGGAGACAAGTGGGCTAAGACTGACTGATGAGAAGGGCCAGGTAAGGCACAGCCCTCAAACTTGAGATAGCAAAACAATTATTCTAGTTGTGCCATGAAGGCTCTGGAGAGCTCCAACAAGATCACAGTTAACATCTATTGAACCTCCGTCACAGGTCTGGTATTGTTCTAAGTACTATTATGTTTATTTTATCTTATGATCCTCATGCCAGCTCTGTGAGATAATTCCTGTCATCACCTTCAGTTTAACAGGTGGGAAAACTGAATCCTAAGATATTAAGCAACTTGCTCAAGGTTGTACAGCTAATGGGTAGGGGAGACTTGAGATGGAAGCTAGGCTCTTCTTATTCTCTGTGGAATCTCCAAAAACCTTGTGTTCTCCATTTAAAAATGGAGGAAAAATGCATGAATTATCAAGTTAGAGTGAAGATTCAGTAAGAAAATGTGTTCCCAAAGCCTCCCATGGTGCCTGGCCTGGACTTGGGTGCGTACAATATGCCAACTTGTATTGATTTTACTTAAGCTGGGTAAATAAGTTCTCCCTATTATTCAAACACCCAGATGAAAAGGCCTAGTGTAGTGGGGAGGAAGCTCAACCAACAATGGTGACACTGAGATCATTCTGTATGACTTGGGAGTCCAGCACTAGTGCTGCCTAGGGAATAAGGAGGACCTTGTGGAGGAGAAGAAGATGGAGAGACCAAGCACATGAGGACTGGGAACATTTCAGGGAGAGGATGCTGGAAGCAGTGTATGCTGCATAGGACAAAGCTCACACTCCAATTAACACATCAAGGCAATTCTAGGTCTGAGCCCAGTGAGGGTTCCTGTTTATCCCAACCCCTATTGTTTTGCATCCCACTCAGGCTGCATGCAGGACGGGACAACGCTGGGGGACGTGCAACTTCCTCCCTGGGCAGATGGGGACCCTCGGAAATTCATCAGCCTGCACAGACAGGTGAGTTACACCAGAGCCTCTGATTTTCTGATGTGTACCTCAGCATCCCCCCAACCTTCATAGAAGCTTCCTGTCCCAGAAGAGGGGACAAGCCCTGAGCCTTTTGTGTTACAGAATGGGTAAGGTCTATACCCTGGGGTGTCAGGAAATGGCCTGGTTTCTGGGCTGTTCTGAGAGCCCCATTGGGCTTTGCCCTTTTGCCTGTTTTTTGAGGACATCACTACAGGAGAGAGTTTGCATGTCCAGGAAGATGTCAGTGACTTTAGCCCACCCTAAAAACAGGGCTACTCCCTGGGTCATGCTGCCCAGTACACCTAAGAGAAGGTTTGGAGAGTCCAAGGAGCTCCCGCTTACCAAAAAAATATTCCAGGACTGGGGAGGGCTTGACCTATTACCTAGAAAATCAAAGCTGGATTAAGATATAGCTGATGACAGAAGAGGGATGACTAACTGCAAAGAAGTAAAGGCTCAAGAGGAATGGAGGTTCTGATAAGGGGGAATAAGAGCCTTAGGAAGTAGTTAATAATGACCAGCAAGGTGAAGATGTGGCTTCCGCTAGTGGGAAGGTTGGAATGGGTGCTTTGAAGATGGAGCAGTTATGGATAGTGACATGGGTTAAGGGCTGTGTTAAACAGGTTTCCATTGCTATGACAAATGTCTGAGGTCATCAACTTAAAAGGAGGAAGGACTTATTTTGCCTCACAGTTTCAAAGGTTTCAGTCCATGGTCGGTTGGCTCTCTTGCTTTGGGGCCTGTGATGAGGCAAAATATCATGGTGGGAAGAGAATGATGGATCAAATCTGCTTATCTATATGTTTTGATAAGTGTTCTGTGGTTGTTTTGATTATTTTCAAATTCATGATCAAATGCATTTTTCCCTAGGAATGTATAGTTGATTCAACACACAGAAATTAATAAGTGTAATTCATCAAATAAATAGACTTAAAGAAAAGAACAACAGGATTATCTGAATAAATTTAAAAAAAAACATTTTAAAGAATATAACCTCCATGCATGCTAAAAACAACAAAAACAACAATAACAAAAACCTAGGGATAGAAGGAACATACATCAACATTGTACAAAATATATACATCAAAATCAAGGCCAACATCATTCTAAATAGAGAAATGATAAAAAGGGAAAGAAAAAAAATGGGGCTTGGGTTCCAATATCTCCTTCAGGGACCCACTCCCCATGATCTAGCTTCCTTCCTCTAGGCCCTATCTTCTAAAGGTTCAGTCACTTCTCTATAGTGCCAGTCCAGGGCCAAGCTTTTAATAACTGAACCTATGGGTTGAACTATAACAAGGAGCGTCATGACTGCATGACTTTGGGTGGAGTAGAAGCAAAATCATTGGAGGGGAGAGCTTAAGGGCCAGAGAGGCCAGAGATTGCAGTCCCTGAGGGTGATGACAGATCTTGGAGAAGAAGCGATGGTATAGCCAGGAGTGACATTTTCAGTGAATGAGAAGAGCAGACAAGTGGGTAGATGGCAGCAGTGAGGCTGAGGAGGGGGTAGAAATGATCTCAGAAAGCATAGAGGACAGATTTCTTTCTTTCTTTTTTAACAAGAAGGCAGAGGAACAAGGGTCTTGACATGGCTATGGGGATTGAGGAAAACACCAGCCCCAACTCCTGGCTTCCAAACTTATGGGATGTGTTTAGCAAGTGTCTACCACCCTGGCTTGCTGACGGGGACCTGATGGGTTAAGAGAAAGCCTGATGGGTTAAGCAAAGGAAGTGGAGGAATGGTCCGGAAGAGCTTAGGATATGAAAATGTGTTGGTTATGAAGTGGCAGGAAAAGGGCCAAGGCTGGTGCCATTCCCTCAGGTACATAGTCATTCTGTTGCAGTCCCAGCAAGTGCTTTAGTGCAAACATTTACAGAAGGCCCTGAGGTGGGCTCCAGGTCTAGGAGTACCATGCCTTTCATCAAGGCTCATATGGCATCACTCAAGTGTGAGCTTCTGGGCTTCAAAGCCACTTGATCAAATACCTCAGAGAAATTAAGCTGGTACAAGTGCCCCAGCTTCCCTAGGCCCAGGTGGAGGGATGCATGTGCTCCCAAGAGGACCAAGGAAATGAGATGAAAATCTTTGAGTTCCAGGGCTGCAGCCCCAAAGGACTGCACTCAGCAGAAAGGTGTCAACTCTCCAGTGGACTGGGATATCCAAATGCTGGGCACATATCCTCTTGCTTATAGGTAGCAACTTCTAAGAAATATTACCAACCTGGGTTTCCTAATCTGAGCTAGCACCATCCATCAAGGCTGCACCCATGAAGGATCCAGTATGCTTGTCTGCTGTGCTGAATTACTTGGACTGTTAAACATTACTTAGTTATAGTTAGATGTTGCTGGCTTCCAGTGGGAGCTGTGTACCTGAGCAGGATGAGGTTTAGCTCCCACTTAGAGGCTTTAAACTCCATGGCTGAGTCTGAAACATCTCCTGTCCTCCCAGATGGGGACAGTGAGGCTGCATATGGACAGAATGGTCCTCAGGTCGTCACACTTGCCCCTTGGGTACATAAGTAGGACATTCATTGTCACTTTCATGCCCAAGGCTGGACAGAAATGCCCCATGAAGAAAACTTACATTCTTGGGGGCCTACGTGCATCAAAAGGGTAGATTCTATTATTTCCCTCTCAGGGATGATTTAGTAAGGTCCCCTCAACCAGATGTCAATGACTTCTCAGTATTTGTATGAAGTGAGATCTTCTCAGTGAAACTGAATATCCCCTGGAGGGGAGTGGGTCTGAGGCATGAAAGTTGAAGTTTGGATAGCAAAATCAAAAACTATATAATGGGCTGGGTACAGTAGCATTTGCCTGTAATCCAAGTGACTCAGGAGGCTAAGATAAGAGGAATGCATATTCAAAGCCAGCCTCAACAATTTAGTGAGACCTCCGAAATTTAGTGAGACCCTATTTCAAAATAAAATTTGATAAAAGACTGCAGATATAGATAAGTGGTAAAGTGCCCCTGGATCCAATCCCTAATACCACACACACACACACACACACAAACACACAGACATACACATTACCATGCCCAAGAACTGCTGAAATTATCCCTACCAGCAAGAGGTGGTCTCTTAATGGGAAGAGAAAACACAGATAAATCCAAGCCGTTGCCTGACACCTCGCAGGTGCTCAGTGTAATCACCTCACCACATGGAGCTCACTTTGCTCCAAACACAGAGACAATTTAATCCTCACATTAACCTTGGAAGAAAGTACAATTACTGTCCATCCTACAGATGAAGAAACTGAGGAACAGAGATGATCAGAAATGTGTGAGTGGCAATGCTCACTTCAGTCCACTCCAGAGCATGTTCTCCAAATCACTACACTTGGTCTCAACCTCTTGACGATCCCTCGTCAGAATCAACTTTCTGTATTTAGATCTCAGCAGGACCTCAGAACATCATTCTGCCTGGTCTCTTCCAAGTAGATGTCACTTGCAGACCTACACCACATGGATGTTCTGAATGGCATGGTTATCATCTGAAGTGGATGATCTGGGGTGACGGGAACAGTCAGATCTGATTTGCCATGAACTGTAAGCAGGAACCAGCTTCCCTGGGGTGGTTGGCTCATCTGCCTGCTTCCTACTCATTAAGGCTGGGAGACACCAGCCATCTCTCCTGTGCAGAATAAGCATCCTGAAGCACGTGTATCTTCCCGTCTGTGCAGAGGGTGCATGAGTCCATGAGAGGGCTGGGTTTTCACATTTTCTGGGTTTTGATTCCAGGCTCTGGAAAGTGACTTTGTCAGTGCTCACCTCCATCATTGGATAGATCTCATTTTTGGATACAAGCAGCAGGGACCAGCTGCAGTGGAGGCAATTAATACCTTCCACCCCTACTTCTATGGAGACAGAGTGGACCTCAGCAGCATCAGTGACCCTCTGATCAAGAGCACCATCCTGGGCTTTGTCAGCAACTTTGGACAAGTTCCCAAACAGGTACTTCAGATTATGCATTTGTTTTGCTTTCTCAAAAGAGTATGCACCATGTGGGCTTGGGAGAGAGAGTGAGCACATTCTCTCCTGCGGTAGGAGCAAGGGAGAGGACTGGAGAGAAAAAATGGTCCCTAGTCATCTTTCTGTGCATTCAATATCAGGGCTTACCCCTCGGTTTCCTTCTGATGTAGATGAAGATGATGACATTGTTAATGATAATGGGTGAAGGTTACATCCTTCTGTGATGCTAGTGACAGACACTATGATTGATTCATTATACTTCTTTTTTTTTATCAATATCTACCCTTCAGGATAATTATTTCTGATGAGTTAAGACATCAAGTACATGAAAGTGTATGAAATGTGACCAGCACTTAACAAATGTTAATTGTGTGATTATATCATTGTATCCTCTCATAAGCTCTGTATATAAAAAGTGTTTTATCATGGATCAGGAAACTGAGGCTCAGAGAAAATAAATAACTCACTTATATTGGATTGTACCATCACTGAGAAATAGAGGTAGAGCCCTGGGTAGATACATCATGTGGGTAGGTAGGTGCAAAGCATGGGTGATATTGCCACTGTTGTAAAAACATCTACCTTCCACCTGCCGGGGCCTGGTGAACTTCAATGTTCTCACCTGGGCCTTTGGCTCTGTTGGCTCCATTTCCCACTGGGATATCTGCTCAGCAACATGACCTATTTATGAAACACAGGCAAGAAAAGTGCTTATTTAACTGACCCCATCCCTATTGATCCACAAACTGGTTCTGTGTGATGTTTTGTTTCATCTCTGGTCAGAGCCCTGGCCCCACAGGCTGGGGGCATCACCTGGATAGTCAGCAACTATCCTGGGAAATGAGTGCCTAAACCCGGCCAATTCAGGACAGTCCTGCTCAGTAGCCTTCCCTGCATGAACCATGAAGGCTGGCTGAACTCCTCTTGGAGCTTGTGCAAAACTAACAATATCTTTTCCACCTGTCCCTTTATGGCTTATATGCATTTGCTCAACTCCCAGGTATGGGGGACATGACAGGGGCATGAGGTGACTTGGAGATTAAATGGCACATACAATGTTTGCAGTTTTTTGGAAAGGGGAGGATTTTAGGAAACTCAGTGGCCTAGCGGTTTTGTTTGTAAGATTTTAAAAATATATAATAATACAGAAAAAGCAATGAAATACTTCCAAGTAGGCACCACCATCCAACTGGGTCCAGTTTTATGCACTTGCAGCCTTGTACATATGCACAGATACTTTCCCATCAGTATAATCATGAAGTATATACAGTTTTATATTCTTATTTTATGTAGTGATATAGGATACTCATATCCTTATCTGAAATACTTTGGTGCAGAAGTATTTTAGATTTTAGTTTGTTTGTTTGTTTTAATGTTTGCATAAACTTTTCCTGTTGAGCATCCCTAATTCAAAAACCTGAAATTTGAAATGCTTCAAAGTCTAAAATGTCTTGAGCATCATGTGAGCACTCACAAGATTTGGAACTTCAGAGCATTTCAGATTTTTTATTTTTGGAATAGAAATGTTTAACCTATATATCCATATGAGCTTTTAAAAATATTTCTAGCTGGGCATGGTGGCATACACCTGTAAATCCCAGCAGCTCAGGAGACTGAGGCAGGAGGATTACAAATTCAATGCCAGCCTCAGCGAAACCAAGGCACTATGCAACTCAGTGAGACATTGTGTCTAAATAAAATACAAAATAGAGCTGGGGATGTGGCTCAGTGGCCCCTGAGTTCAATCCCTATTACCCCCACTCCCCCCAAAATACTTCTAAGTAATCATTAGAATGAGAATTCCCGAGCTATCCCAGTCTTTTAAACAAGATTAAAGTGCTTGAGATCACACACTCTTCCGTCTAGGCACCGTGTCTACTAAAGCTGTTTCAGAGAACAGAAACCCAGTCTGTGGACACATTAGTCATTCTGTGTGAGAAAGAACGTGCACTACAAAATGCTCCTTGAAAAGCCATTGTTTTGATTTGTGTTTGAATTGATCACCAACACAGCTTTACTAGATTTTTTAGCATTTGACCAAGGGCTGAGCCAATGCTTCTCTGAAACTCCCAACTGCCCATTAAACTTGACCTCTGTCCCCACTTCTGTGCCTGGTGAGGAACAGCTCCCACCCTGGTTCTCTCCAGTGTGGTGTCTGGCAGATGTTTCCTTCTGGGAATGCAGGATGCAGATGGCTGGAGAAAGCAGCCTTGCAGGAGCCCAGCCAGGGAGGGCAGCTGGAGAGCCAGAGCTGGCTGTAGATGCACACGCTGCTCCAGCAGGAAGGAACGGGCCAGACAGTGCAGCCTTGCACTTAACCTTTTTCCAAAATGTCCAAAAAGTTTGGCATTGGGGACAGTGTGATGGCAGAGATCTGGAGAAAATGAGAATAAGAAAGTCCACTAGCAAGGTTTGACTGTGCTCTTTGGAATATTTGAATAGGTACATTCAAGAATTCTGTGTTGATAGTTGGATGAATGAAGCTGCAAAGAACTTGTAAGGGAGGAAAGAAAAACAATAAAAACCTGAGAAAAAGCCCAAGCAAATAAAGGGAGCCCTGTGATCAAGGGAGGGACAGGGTGTCCTGTTAACTCCAGGGTGTGAGAGGCAGCTCTCTTGGAGACCAGGGCCTTAACAAGGTCAGCCTTTGCCCAGGCATTTTGGGAAAGAAGAGATTTGGTAGCTAGGAGGGCTAGCTCTGGGACCTTGAGAAAGTCACTGCCCCTCTCTGAACTCCAAGCCCTTCATCTTGCAACATTTGAGGGTCAGATAAGAGGGTTCCGTTTATGCTCTAGCTCCTTGAAGAGAAAGCCCAGTCCTGACAGTGCCCAGATCAAGGCACAGCTGTAGTGTGCATAGGGAAAGCTCCTCCTCTGGACATCTGTTCCCTAATGACCTGTGCAATATATGTGCCTCTCTAGCTCTTTAGTAAACCCCACCCAGCCAGGACCACCATGGGGAAGCCGTCACCTGGGAAGGATGTCTCCACGCCTGCCAGCCTGCCTAGCCACTCGCAGTCCTTTCTCTACAGCCTACAGTCACTGAGACCCTCCCAAGTCACAGTCAAAGGTGATTACCTACCCCTGCTTGTTCTTTACCCTGTCCCAAGGTAGTCCTTTCAGAGACTGGGTTCCTCTGGAGATTCAGGGCACAGGCCTGGCCAAGTACTGGGGTCTGGCTTTGAATGGCTTTATCTCCAAATACATCTGGGGAGGCCTTGAAGTTTCCAGTGCCTCCATTAGACCCTGACTGCTGAAGACCTGCATGTCTGTATGCCTCAGATATACTCTCCTCTCTTTCTTGCATTCACACACACTTATATACATAACAATCTATAGACACATATACAAACACCCTTCCCTCTCTCTCCTCCCCTCTAAAAAACAGTCTCAAATTTTCCAAGGCAGACTTGCCACCTCCATGCCTTGGCCACAGTTGATCCCAAGAACCCAGGTGGGCCTGGCCCTGGTTGCTAAGAACATGTGCCTTGGGGAAGACAGACTGGTGTGAGTCCCAGCCCAACTGTTTCCTAGCTCTGTAGCTTGTAGGGCCCAGGTTGGGTGGGTCTCCCGTTTTACCCAGCACAGGGCAGGGAACTGGGTGGACCTCGTCATGGAGTGGATAAGATGTACATTCTCAGCAGTGAGTCCTCACACACGCTAAATGGAACACACTGAGACCGGATCATTATATTCATTCCACAGAAGAGCCCCTGAGGTAGAAAGGGATAGATTGACTTGCCCAGGATCACCAGGCTTGGAATAGAGTTCAGCAAACCCTGAACTCTGATCTGTATTCCAGCTGGGTTTAAGCATGGCCTCTAGAGTGCAGCTACTGAAGGACTGTGGCCATGCCCCAGATCATGGGCCCCCTCCCCGAGTAAGGCAGGAAGCGCTGGATAGGCAAAGTCACCCTGAAGCCCTACGGCTTTGTGTCATCTGCCCCAACAGCCAGCCTGGCCTCCTCCTCTCCTGGCGTCATTGCTGAGACACTGAAGCCTTATGTGGCCACTGGCTTAATGTGTGTGCCCAAGCTAGAGGAGCCAAGGAGAGGGGACATGGGCCATCATAGACCTAAGGCAGCCTTAGGGAGCTGCTGCTTGTCTTGCACATGCTTGGCCTGCAGGGACTCCTTCTTTCTGGGCCCAGCTAAAATAGGTGTTGTTCCCTCACTACATAGTTTCTGCCATACTAACTGGGCGGGGGGGGGGGGTCAGATATGTACCTTTTCTCCCTAGGATCAGAGTCCCCCAAAGGGGCCATTGGCCACATTGTCCCTACCGAGAAGACCATCCTGGCTGTGGAGAAGAACAAGGTGCTGCTGCCACCTCTCTGGAACAGGACCTTTAGCTGGGGCTTTGATGACTTCAGCTGCTGCCTGGGTAGCTATGGCTCAGACAAGGTGAGTGGCCACAGGGGAACAGAACCAGCATCAGGACCTCCACCTTCCTCCAGTGCTGAAATGTCTCTAGATCAGTGAGCCCAAGGCAGGGACAGCCACCCACACACACTTCCCCCTGAGGTTGTGTCCATAGCCTAGGAGAGAAAGGGTTCATACAACCCTGAAAAGACCCTCTTGAGCCAGACCTCCAACCCACATTCCTAGGAGCTGAACTTTCACATTGGCAGCATACTCTTCTCCTTCAGAGCAAAGTTTGGCTTGTCCCCTGATTACATGGAGCCCACCGAGATGTGCACTCAGTGTGAGTGAGAAAGTCTGGGGCCTCCTGCCATTCCAGGCATGGCTTAGACTCGTAGGACACTTGCTAAACATCCAGCAGCCTTTCAGGAGCAAGACTTCCCACCCATCCTTTATCTTCCAGCTGTTTCCACCTTCTCCCCAGCGCCCCGCTCCTCCCACCCCATCCTATCACATCCAAAAAATTCGCAACCCTCCATGCTCACCCTCACCAACTGGCTTCATGAGGCAGCCATCAAAACTGGCTTCAGAAATGCCCCCATCTGAAAGTTGTCCCCACCACCTCATGCTGAGCCGCTGCCTCTGGTGCTCACAGGATCTCGTGGCATCCCTCTACCTATCTCTCACCACCACTAGAGAAGAAGTTCCACCTTAGACTTGGAATGGCCTGGATCTGGTCACCTGCTTCTGGATCCTGAACACATGACTTGTCCCTGGATCCCAGGGCACCCAGACTCGCTGGGGTGTCTCCACTCTATCCTGGCTTCCTGGCCACTGCCAGCCTTATCCCAGTGCTCATTCCCCTTTTTCCACAGATCCTGATGACCTTCGAGAACCTGGCTGCCTGGGGCCGCTGTCTGTGTGCTATATGCCCAACCTCCACAATGATTGTCACCTCTGGGGCCAGTGCTGTGGTGTGTGTGTGGGAGCTCAGCCTGGTCAAAGGCCGCCCAAGAGGCCTGCGCCTCAGGCAGGTACGTGCCTCAAGCAAGTGTGTTGCCTCAGGCAGGGACAACATTTGGGGCAGGGACAGGACTGCTGGCAGGCAAGGTACCTCAGGCAGGTGCAGTGCCTTGCACAGCAGTGGTACCTGAACACCTCTACTCCCTGCTGGACGAGGACCCTGCCTTCCTCGAGAGGGAGCACTGTGAGGAGTGGAGGGTGGCCCACAGCTGTCTTCTGGGTAGATCTGATGAGCACGGGGCAGGTGCCTCTGTGGAGGCCCACACCTCAGTGTGCTGCACCAGGCACTGGCAGCTGCTTCCATTTACACGCGGTGTTGGGAGCTAGCGAAATCATTTTCCTTGCACCAGATGATTCTTTTCTGAGCATTTGTCATGGACTGGCCACTATGCCAAGCACTTTTCCATGGATTGCCTCATTTTCCCAGACAACACTTCTGTAAAACAACTATATTATCACCCCTATTTTCTTAGTGAATAAAACTGAGATGCAAAGAAGTGCAGGGCTCATCTAAGTTCACAGACCCAGGAAATGAGATAATTTCAGAAGGGAAGTGATTGCAGCAAGAATAGAACCAAGAGTGGGTAGGCCGGAAGCAGAACTGGCCCTACCTCTTGATCAACACCACTGGTAATACTAATCAGGGTGGGACTGTCATTTACTTAACACACAGAATGCACCAGAGCCTCTCTCAGCACTAATTTTATTCTTGCAAAGGAATGTTATTCTCAATTTCAGACAAGGAAACAGTCTCAGAAAGGATAAGTGTGCATTGGAGCCTGGGTTTGTTTACCTCAAAATCCCATGCTTTCTCCCTGTGTGCTCTTGAACTTGCCTTAGAATATAACTTGAACCTCCAACTTGAACCAAAAATAATTTCCACACTTTTTTTATTTGGCCATAGCCCCCAAGTAACTCTACACATACACATACATACACACACACACACACACACACACACACGGAATAAAATAAACATACAAAATAAAACACACAAAATTCACCTGGACCAGATTCCTAAACTGATCATGCTTCACTGAACCCACAGATTCTGGGTTTCTCTAGATGACTTTCAAGTCAGTTTGTCTCCCAGGACCTGCCTTTCTCCCCTGCTGCCATGGCCTGGGGCAGTGCAGGGTGTGCACTTAATAATTGGGCCATGAAGCAGTGAATGGAGCAGTGAGGGAGGGAGATCATTCATCCTGGGGGGCTGGCACTTGCTGAGATATGGCTCTGTAGGCACATGCAGGTGCCCTGCCCCCATACTCACTCTCCAAGGAAATCTCCCCAAGCAACAGTGGTACTTCAAGCCTTTCCAAACTTTCAGGTTGCTCCTGGAGGTTTTCTGACTCCTGGTCCCAATACCAATCAGTTGTCAGTGCCCTGGTCTAAGAGACTGGAAATGAAAGCCGAGTGCCCTCCTCTCTCAAGCATCACTGATACCTATTTATTTATTTATTTATTATTATTTTTTTTAATTTTTTATTGTTGGCTGTTCAAAACATTACATAATTCTTGATATATCATATTTCACACTTTGATTCAAGTGGGTTATGAGCTCCCATTTTTACCCCAAATACAGATTGCAGAATCACATCAGTTACACATCCATTGATTTACATATTGCCATACTAGTGTCTGTTGTGTTCTGCTGCCTTCCCTATCCTCTACTATCCCCCCTCCCCTCCCCTC
>NW_026000000.1:8068414-8126288 GCF_001458135.2 Marmota marmota marmota | reverse complement strand
ATGCTATCCTTCCTCCATTGCATGCTTTTAGCCCCTTTATCAAATATAAGATAGTTGTAGTTTTGTGGATTGGTTTCTGTGTCCTCTATTCTGTACCATTGGTCCACCCGCCTGTTTTGGTACCAGTACCATGCTGTTTTTGTTACTATTGCTCTGTAGTATAGTTTGAAGTCTGGACTGATACCTATTTATGGCTCACCCCAGAGACTGCAGACAGTTCATCCTGACCTTGGAGATGACCCTTCTGCTGCTACTCTGAACTCCCCCTTAGCAGTAAAGGTATGCCAGAGAGCCCATGATATTGAAACCATAAAAATGCAATGTATCATCCTCTCCTAGCTCCAAATCCAGAGAAAAGGGCATAGGGAATTTCACGTGCTCTTACTTTCTAGACTAAATGATAAAATGCTTTATCATTTTCCTGTAAAGTCTCATGCGGCCTTGGGGATTCTCCCAAACCATTGGGTACTCAGTAAAGAGGTCCCTCCCTGACCTTTAGACAGAGAAGTCATCATTAAATAACTTCATAAACAACTTTAAAAATGTTTAAAGATATTACAACATTAAGGAGAAATTTCAAATTCACTTCAAAGACAACTCTCTATGTTTTCATTTTTTGCATACTGCAATCCCTGATATACATATTTATACTTTTCTGATCTTTGTGTAGATATTTTTATTCCATTTTTACCCACATAGCCTATCAAATTGTTTTTATTTTTTCTACAGCCTCTATAATTTACATTTCAATTGTTCCAGATTATTTCATTTCCATAAAATTACATTTCAATTGTTTTGTTATGTCAGTACACCATAGTTTAATAAACCATTTCTTCTAAAACAAAACAATTAAGTTATTTCCAAGGTTTTTTTTATTTAGCAATTTTGAATAATGCTGCAGAAAACATCTTGTTTGCTTCTGATTGTTTTCCTTATGATAAATTTTGAGGAGTAGAATTACTGCACAGTGACATAATGTTTTCCAAAATGGTTCTATAACTTTACAATGCCACCAACAATTAATTAAGAGTACCCATCTCATTGCAACATAATCATCATGAGGAATTATTTTGAGAGGTTTTTATTTGATTACATTTAGTTTTTGCTACTTTATTTAGGTAGAAGATGATATAATAAAGATATTTTAATTGGCCTACAGAGAAGTATTATTCCGAAAAACTAAAGAGCCCATAGGGAACACATTTAAAAGTGCTGTAAACTTCCTTGATTTCCCTTGCTTTCCAAATGATGGGGGGCCTGATGCTTTCTATTGCCATAGCTGATGGGCTGGATAACCGAGTGGGCAGTGCTGTGTACACAAGCTGCCCCGTGTAAGGTGCAGTCTCAGAGCTGCTCTCTCTGGGTCCTCAGCAGGGAGCCCTTTTCTGTCCCCACTTTTGAGTTGCTGTGTTCCTGTGGTCAGAACGTAATCATCAGACTTAGTTCATTCTGGGAAGAGGATCAGAAAGTCCTGTCAAATCCTCTCTTTCTTCTGTTTATTTAGACAGTTTCCATTTTCCTGAAACAACCCAAATCTTCCATGGATCATGTGCAAAAATTTGCCATTACCATCTGGTTGGTGTCACATTAGGATCCATTGAGGACAAACAAGAACCTGTGGCTGAAAATTTTAATTGCTTTGATCAGGCAAAGTGACAGCTTTGAAAAATGATGCTCAGCCTCATTGACCCAAATGAGTGAGCAGTTGTCTGTACCCTAAGGGTGGAGGTTTGCCACTAGGTAAGCCAGGACAATCACATTCCATAATACCACCTCCATAACCCCATGGCTTATTCCAGGGAACAGCAAGCATGTATAGCATAGAGAGTCTCAGATCAGGCTTTCTGGGATGCTTGAGATTGAATATTCACAGTTACCAGCAGCAATTGGCCCAGGGGTACCTTAGCCCCTTAGGAACATGTACAGAGAAAGCAAGGCCTCCAGCCAGATCTGAACATGAAACCATTCATGAATCAGGCCAAGCCCCAAATTAGATAAACCTGAGGGCCAAGAGCAAGGCCTTAAGTCCCCACTGGACATGAACCCAGATCCATCATACTCAAAAAGTCAAAACTTTTTGACATGACTTGACCTCCTTTCCTCCTTCTGTTTAGTTCACAAGCACATTTGTTTCTGAGTTTCCTAGAGGGATGCATCTCCCACTTAAGCATGCACTGAAAATCTCCTGGAGGGCTTATGATAATGCAGATTACATGGTCTCACCCTCAGAGCTTGATTCAGTGGGTCTGGGGGTATAGCCCAATAATTTGCATAGCTAGAAAACTCCAGATGCTGTTGAGGCTGCTGGTCTGTTGAGACTTTATATGTCTCAACTTTATCTGTTGAAACTTAATCATGTTATGGACTGCTTTGGATTTCAGATGAATTCAGGGGAAGACAAAGCATAAGGACATTGCTAGCCCCTGGTTGGGTTGTCATAAAGGGACCATTGATTCTCCCCAGCTGGGCCTCAACCTCTGGAAATGGATGAAACCCAGAGGCCAGCAGTGGACCTGCACACCTGCACATGCACATGTCCATACTTAGGCTCTGAAGTCACTGAATCATGCTGAATCTGTTTTCTCATCTGGGACCAAGAGTAAAATGGAAGTTAGGGAGTCCTTTCAGGTAGCTAGATTGAGGATCCCCTCTCATAACTCATGGTTCTCTTTCCTGTCCCCAGGCTTTATATGGACACTCCCAGGCTGTCACATGCTTGGCAGCATCTGTTGCCTTCAGCCTCCTGGTGAGTGGCTCCCAGGATGCCACCTGCATCTTGTGGGACCTGGACCTCCTCACCTACGTGGCTCGCCTGCCTCCCCACCAAGAGGGCATCTCAGCCATCGCTATCAGTGACATCTCGGTAAAGCTCCCATTTCTCCATTCTGTGGCCTCCCATGACTTTAAATCTGTATGGTAGCATGTTAGACAATATTCCAAGAGAAAACCTGGGGACAAAAGAGATGCTGATCAGAGTGTAGAGGGCCTAACATGTACAGACCATTCACTACAGATGAGCATGGGGAACATCTGAGTCTAGCTTTAATTTTTACTTTGTCACCTTCTGTTCTCAGGGAGTTTAGGGCAGTGGGAGGTGTCTGGTCTAGCATAGGCATCAGGGAGTGGGGCAAAAGTATCTGGTAGGCATGGCTGAAGAAGTTATCTTCCTAACTGCAATTCAGTGTTGAATGAACAAATGTCTGTGGTCTCTCTGTCAATTATTGAACCTGGTGCCCTGTTTTTTCCTCCATGCTGGTTAGCAAAGGTGAACCTCTCAGGGACATGTGTGTGAGAAGATAGAGAAATATGTACATCAGTGTGCAGTTTCTTCTAGGTTTGAAGCCCCTTTGTGGGGCATGAGCTTCCTGAGACACAGAGGTTTCTACCTCTACTCATAGAAAACCCCCAGGGCTGAGTGCATGGATAATGTGAGCAGAAAGCTCAAATGAGAAGGGGAGAATATGAAAGAATCTTCTGGTACCAGTTTGGGCTGGAAGTGTTGTTCCCTGTAGGCTTGAATATAGAACTAATGTTAGATGTGTGGATGGGAGACGAATGGATGGATGGATAGGTAGAAAGATAGAAGGACGAATAGGTGGATGGATGGTAGGTAAATGGATGGATGGATGGATGGATGGACAAATAGTTGGGAGTGTGGATAGATGGATTTGTGGGGGCATAAGTGGATGAGCAGATGGAGGATTGATGAACAAATGATGGATTTGTATGTGGTAAATGAATAGGTAGATGAGTTGATGTATTGGGGAAGGCCCCAATCCCTGATCTGGAGAACATAAAACGCATAATTAATTGTGTTCCTAGACCCAGGAGAACACTGGCATGAAGGCAAGTTGTCCTGGAGTCAGCTGAGTTCAGGATGTGCTTTCTGGGCCCAGGGCTGGGAGCAGGGCAGAGATATTTTAGACATAGTCCTTGGCTTCAGGCAGTCTATCCCTAGCAATTCAGAAAGTACCACAATAGGGCACAGTTTTAGGGAGGGCACTAAGCTTACTACATCCCTTCTGTAGTTTGGCAAGGCTTAAAGGCAGGGCCACTACTTTCTTGGGTACAGGATAGACAGGGCTTGGAAAGCAAAGCCTTTGAATATAAACTTTTCCAGATACAATGGGAACGGGTCTCCTCAGAGAGTTCCTCCTGAGGGGCACTGCACGAGTTTATGAACCATGTGCAGTCACTTGAGCCTCTGTACCCCGCCCTCCACCAGAGGAACTCCAAAATGTCTTTCTGGGAGCAAGAGTGGCCAACCATGTATAGGCCCTATGTCCAGATCCAGGGGTGGTCTTCAGGCTGAGTCTTCTATGGCCACTAGGTTAAGGCTAGGGAGAGGGAGCTGGGAGGAGACCAAAAGGTGGGCCATTCAACATTTGCTGGGGAAAGCAATATCCAAACACATAATTGTAGTATGAAATAAGCAAAGAATTTATAATTGTGTGAAGATACAACAGACCTATGAATTATCTGAAAAGAGGTGATGTCTTAGGGGGTCTTGAGAGACCTTAGTTGGTCTTTACAAGATGGTAGTTTGGGGTGCTTGGATATACAAAGTGAGTGACTAAGCAAGTGGCAGATGGGCTAGCAGTGACTCTAGCTTAGGGTAAAGCCTGCTCTTACTGCTGCAGGGCACCATTGTCTCCTGTGCTGGAGCCCACTTGTCCCTATGGAATGTCAATGGACAGCCCCTGGCCAGCATCACCACAGCCTGGGGTCCAGACGGAGCCATAAACTGCTGCTGCATGATGGAGGGGCCAGCATGGGACACAAACCATGTCATCATCACTGGGAGTCACGATGGCATAGTTCGGGTAAGTGTGTTTTGGGCAGAATGAGGACATGACACAGGAAATATCTCCATCTCCATTTTGCCTACTTGCTCCAAAGAGTCCCAGGATCCATGCTTCATGGGGTGTAGTCTCAACCTGTGGGTCAGCCGGAGGAGCCTGGGGTGGCTGGATGGCAGGTACATTCTTTTCTGGGCACAAGTGAGAGTCTTCTGTGTACTCAGCACTCATTCATTCAACAAGATCATTGAGCTTCTGAATCAACCACTGCTATATGAAGCCTAGTAGAAGTTCACAGAATCATCACTTGAGTGGAGCCTGGTTCTTCTCCCTTAGTGATAAAAATCCAGTAAGAAGCCATATGCAGTTGGCCTGAGAGCACCCACATGTAGGGACTGGGACCAAGGCCCAGATACAGAGAACCAGGAGGTGAAATTAGGAACAAGAGGATGTTAACTTAGTAATCTGAGAATAAACTGACTTCAGAGTCTCCACAGTACAGGGACAGAGATGAAGTGAGAGTACGCAGTGATCTAGAGGTGGGAACAAATCTACCTACACTGCCATTGTTCTCAACTGAACCTCCACACAGGGGAACTGGAGTCTAAACCAGTCCCTGGTGATAAATTAACATCAGAAGTGAAAGGGTTAGAGGGCAGCCCCTTTCCCTTTCTTCAGGATCCTCCCAGTGTAAAAGAATAGGTTGGGCCACTCCCAGCCTGCAGACATGATAATTTCCCCAGCCGATGATATTTTCTCTTTTCTGGACAGATTTGGAAGACTGAGGATGTGAAAATGTCTGTTCCCAGGCAGACAGCAGCAGAGGAGACCTCAGTTCAGCCTCCAAGCCCCAGAGGTACCTGCCTGGCCAGGAGGAGACCACCCTTACCTTGCAAACTACCCTCTTTCCCTCCCTTCTCTCTGCTTTTGGCCCACGGCTGCAGTTCCACCCAGGTCTGCAGAGCTTAGGGAAGCCATTAAGGCTCTGAAGATTGTTGCCAGGTTTGGGAACAAGAGACTGTTTATTTACTGGAATTTTCTGCTGAAATGTAAAGCATTATGAGAGACCCTCTTGAGTCCTCCCCTCATTCTTGCAAGAACCAGTGACCCCTGGGCTGCTCCTTGGACATAGGGTGGTATGTGGTGGATGTCAGGTACCCCTGAGCTTCAGTGGGGAAAACATACTTTGGTGATCTTGGTTTGATGCTTTTCATCTGCCTGGATGACTCTGGAATGCCAGACTCCCCAGCCCACAACCTGGAACCAGCTGCCTACTTGCCTGGACAGCCAGGCTGCAGATAGGAGCAAGGGAAGGGACACTTCCCCAGGGTTGAGGAAGTGGTTCCATCATGCCTTAGACTGCCCCGTTGACCTGGATCCACCCACCCAATTCTCCATGGCAAATTCCTCAAAGTAGATCATCTGCATCTGTAAGAACATATTAAAAAAATGCAAAAGGCTTATTAAAAATATAGATCCCCATCCTTTTACTCAGTCTAACCCACTGGAAAAGACTGGGTGTTGTTAGCATTTACATGTTGTGGTGTGCCCCCAAAGTAAGAGAACCACTGTTCTGCAGCAAAGCCCACTTTAAGTTGTGGTAAATAAGACTGAAGTAAGAAAACCTGTTTCACCTTCTGCCCTCATAGCCTCGGCCACAAGTGCCACCATGGCCACCATTATAAAGCTGAGATGGCAGAGAGCTGACTGTGTGCAGCTTCCACCTCAAACACTTCTCACCCATTTTCTCATTTCTCATGCAGTCCTTTGTAGTAGATATCACTACCATTNATGCTATCCTTCCTCCATTGCATGCTTTTAGCCCCTTTATCAAATATAAGATAGTTGTAGTTTTGTGGATTGGTTTCTGTGTCCTCTATTCTGTACCATTGGTCCACCCGCCTGTTTTGGTACCAGTACCATGCTGTTTTTGTTACTATTGCTCTGTAGTATAGTTTGAAGTCTGGACTGATACCTATTTATGGCTCACCCCAGAGACTGCAGACAGTTCATCCTGACCTTGGAGATGACCCTTCTGCTGCTACTCTGAACTCCCCCTTAGCAGTAAAGGTATGCCAGAGAGCCCATGATATTGAAACCATAAAAATGCAATGTATCATCCTCTCCTAGCTCCAAATCCAGAGAAAAGGGCATAGGGAATTTCACGTGCTCTTACTTTCTAGACTAAATGATAAAATGCTTTATCATTTTCCTGTAAAGTCTCATGCGGCCTTGGGGATTCTCCCAAACCATTGGGTACTCAGTAAAGAGGTCCCTCCCTGACCTTTAGACAGAGAAGTCATCATTAAATAACTTCATAAACAACTTTAAAAATGTTTAAAGATATTACAACATTAAGGAGAAATTTCAAATTCACTTCAAAGACAACTCTCTATGTTTTCATTTTTTGCATACTGCAATCCCTGATATACATATTTATACTTTTCTGATCTTTGTGTAGATATTTTTATTCCATTTTTACCCACATAGCCTATCAAATTGTTTTTATTTTTTCTACAGCCTCTATAATTTACATTTCAATTGTTCCAGATTATTTCATTTCCATAAAATTACATTTCAATTGTTTTGTTATGTCAGTACACCATAGTTTAATAAACCATTTCTTCTAAAACAAAACAATTAAGTTATTTCCAAGGTTTTTTTTATTTAGCAATTTTGAATAATGCTGCAGAAAACATCTTGTTTGCTTCTGATTGTTTTCCTTATGATAAATTTTGAGGAGTAGAATTACTGCACAGTGACATAATGTTTTCCAAAATGGTTCTATAACTTTACAATGCCACCAACAATTAATTAAGAGTACCCATCTCATTGCAACATAATCATCATGAGGAATTATTTTGAGAGGTTTTTATTTGATTACATTTAGTTTTTGCTACTTTATTTAGGTAGAAGATGATATAATAAAGATATTTTAATTGGCCTACAGAGAAGTATTATTCCGAAAAACTAAAGAGCCCATAGGGAACACATTTAAAAGTGCTGTAAACTTCCTTGATTTCCCTTGCTTTCCAAATGATGGGGGGCCTGATGCTTTCTATTGCCATAGCTGATGGGCTGGATAACCGAGTGGGCAGTGCTGTGTACACAAGCTGCCCCGTGTAAGGTGCAGTCTCAGAGCTGCTCTCTCTGGGTCCTCAGCAGGGAGCCCTTTTCTGTCCCCACTTTTGAGTTGCTGTGTTCCTGTGGTCAGAACGTAATCATCAGACTTAGTTCATTCTGGGAAGAGGATCAGAAAGTCCTGTCAAATCCTCTCTTTCTTCTGTTTATTTAGACAGTTTCCATTTTCCTGAAACAACCCAAATCTTCCATGGATCATGTGCAAAAATTTGCCATTACCATCTGGTTGGTGTCACATTAGGATCCATTGAGGACAAACAAGAACCTGTGGCTGAAAATTTTAATTGCTTTGATCAGGCAAAGTGACAGCTTTGAAAAATGATGCTCAGCCTCATTGACCCAAATGAGTGAGCAGTTGTCTGTACCCTAAGGGTGGAGGTTTGCCACTAGGTAAGCCAGGACAATCACATTCCATAATACCACCTCCATAACCCCATGGCTTATTCCAGGGAACAGCAAGCATGTATAGCATAGAGAGTCTCAGATCAGGCTTTCTGGGATGCTTGAGATTGAATATTCACAGTTACCAGCAGCAATTGGCCCAGGGGTACCTTAGCCCCTTAGGAACATGTACAGAGAAAGCAAGGCCTCCAGCCAGATCTGAACATGAAACCATTCATGAATCAGGCCAAGCCCCAAATTAGATAAACCTGAGGGCCAAGAGCAAGGCCTTAAGTCCCCACTGGACATGAACCCAGATCCATCATACTCAAAAAGTCAAAACTTTTTGACATGACTTGACCTCCTTTCCTCCTTCTGTTTAGTTCACAAGCACATTTGTTTCTGAGTTTCCTAGAGGGATGCATCTCCCACTTAAGCATGCACTGAAAATCTCCTGGAGGGCTTATGATAATGCAGATTACATGGTCTCACCCTCAGAGCTTGATTCAGTGGGTCTGGGGGTATAGCCCAATAATTTGCATAGCTAGAAAACTCCAGATGCTGTTGAGGCTGCTGGTCTGTTGAGACTTTATATGTCTCAACTTTATCTGTTGAAACTTAATCATGTTATGGACTGCTTTGGATTTCAGATGAATTCAGGGGAAGACAAAGCATAAGGACATTGCTAGCCCCTGGTTGGGTTGTCATAAAGGGACCATTGATTCTCCCCAGCTGGGCCTCAACCTCTGGAAATGGATGAAACCCAGAGGCCAGCAGTGGACCTGCACACCTGCACATGCACATGTCCATACTTAGGCTCTGAAGTCACTGAATCATGCTGAATCTGTTTTCTCATCTGGGACCAAGAGTAAAATGGAAGTTAGGGAGTCCTTTCAGGTAGCTAGATTGAGGATCCCCTCTCATAACTCATGGTTCTCTTTCCTGTCCCCAGGCTTTATATGGACACTCCCAGGCTGTCACATGCTTGGCAGCATCTGTTGCCTTCAGCCTCCTGGTGAGTGGCTCCCAGGATGCCACCTGCATCTTGTGGGACCTGGACCTCCTCACCTACGTGGCTCGCCTGCCTCCCCACCAAGAGGGCATCTCAGCCATCGCTATCAGTGACATCTCGGTAAAGCTCCCATTTCTCCATTCTGTGGCCTCCCATGACTTTAAATCTGTATGGTAGCATGTTAGACAATATTCCAAGAGAAAACCTGGGGACAAAAGAGATGCTGATCAGAGTGTAGAGGGCCTAACATGTACAGACCATTCACTACAGATGAGCATGGGGAACATCTGAGTCTAGCTTTAATTTTTACTTTGTCACCTTCTGTTCTCAGGGAGTTTAGGGCAGTGGGAGGTGTCTGGTCTAGCATAGGCATCAGGGAGTGGGGCAAAAGTATCTGGTAGGCATGGCTGAAGAAGTTATCTTCCTAACTGCAATTCAGTGTTGAATGAACAAATGTCTGTGGTCTCTCTGTCAATTATTGAACCTGGTGCCCTGTTTTTTCCTCCATGCTGGTTAGCAAAGGTGAACCTCTCAGGGACATGTGTGTGAGAAGATAGAGAAATATGTACATCAGTGTGCAGTTTCTTCTAGGTTTGAAGCCCCTTTGTGGGGCATGAGCTTCCTGAGACACAGAGGTTTCTACCTCTACTCATAGAAAACCCCCAGGGCTGAGTGCATGGATAATGTGAGCAGAAAGCTCAAATGAGAAGGGGAGAATATGAAAGAATCTTCTGGTACCAGTTTGGGCTGGAAGTGTTGTTCCCTGTAGGCTTGAATATAGAACTAATGTTAGATGTGTGGATGGGAGACGAATGGATGGATGGATAGGTAGAAAGATAGAAGGACGAATAGGTGGATGGATGGTAGGTAAATGGATGGATGGATGGATGGATGGACAAATAGTTGGGAGTGTGGATAGATGGATTTGTGGGGGCATAAGTGGATGAGCAGATGGAGGATTGATGAACAAATGATGGATTTGTATGTGGTAAATGAATAGGTAGATGAGTTGATGTATTGGGGAAGGCCCCAATCCCTGATCTGGAGAACATAAAACGCATAATTAATTGTGTTCCTAGACCCAGGAGAACACTGGCATGAAGGCAAGTTGTCCTGGAGTCAGCTGAGTTCAGGATGTGCTTTCTGGGCCCAGGGCTGGGAGCAGGGCAGAGATATTTTAGACATAGTCCTTGGCTTCAGGCAGTCTATCCCTAGCAATTCAGAAAGTACCACAATAGGGCACAGTTTTAGGGAGGGCACTAAGCTTACTACATCCCTTCTGTAGTTTGGCAAGGCTTAAAGGCAGGGCCACTACTTTCTTGGGTACAGGATAGACAGGGCTTGGAAAGCAAAGCCTTTGAATATAAACTTTTCCAGATACAATGGGAACGGGTCTCCTCAGAGAGTTCCTCCTGAGGGGCACTGCACGAGTTTATGAACCATGTGCAGTCACTTGAGCCTCTGTACCCCGCCCTCCACCAGAGGAACTCCAAAATGTCTTTCTGGGAGCAAGAGTGGCCAACCATGTATAGGCCCTATGTCCAGATCCAGGGGTGGTCTTCAGGCTGAGTCTTCTATGGCCACTAGGTTAAGGCTAGGGAGAGGGAGCTGGGAGGAGACCAAAAGGTGGGCCATTCAACATTTGCTGGGGAAAGCAATATCCAAACACATAATTGTAGTATGAAATAAGCAAAGAATTTATAATTGTGTGAAGATACAACAGACCTATGAATTATCTGAAAAGAGGTGATGTCTTAGGGGGTCTTGAGAGACCTTAGTTGGTCTTTACAAGATGGTAGTTTGGGGTGCTTGGATATACAAAGTGAGTGACTAAGCAAGTGGCAGATGGGCTAGCAGTGACTCTAGCTTAGGGTAAAGCCTGCTCTTACTGCTGCAGGGCACCATTGTCTCCTGTGCTGGAGCCCACTTGTCCCTATGGAATGTCAATGGACAGCCCCTGGCCAGCATCACCACAGCCTGGGGTCCAGACGGAGCCATAAACTGCTGCTGCATGATGGAGGGGCCAGCATGGGACACAAACCATGTCATCATCACTGGGAGTCACGATGGCATAGTTCGGGTAAGTGTGTTTTGGGCAGAATGAGGACATGACACAGGAAATATCTCCATCTCCATTTTGCCTACTTGCTCCAAAGAGTCCCAGGATCCATGCTTCATGGGGTGTAGTCTCAACCTGTGGGTCAGCCGGAGGAGCCTGGGGTGGCTGGATGGCAGGTACATTCTTTTCTGGGCACAAGTGAGAGTCTTCTGTGTACTCAGCACTCATTCATTCAACAAGATCATTGAGCTTCTGAATCAACCACTGCTATATGAAGCCTAGTAGAAGTTCACAGAATCATCACTTGAGTGGAGCCTGGTTCTTCTCCCTTAGTGATAAAAATCCAGTAAGAAGCCATATGCAGTTGGCCTGAGAGCACCCACATGTAGGGACTGGGACCAAGGCCCAGATACAGAGAACCAGGAGGTGAAATTAGGAACAAGAGGATGTTAACTTAGTAATCTGAGAATAAACTGACTTCAGAGTCTCCACAGTACAGGGACAGAGATGAAGTGAGAGTACGCAGTGATCTAGAGGTGGGAACAAATCTACCTACACTGCCATTGTTCTCAACTGAACCTCCACACAGGGGAACTGGAGTCTAAACCAGTCCCTGGTGATAAATTAACATCAGAAGTGAAAGGGTTAGAGGGCAGCCCCTTTCCCTTTCTTCAGGATCCTCCCAGTGTAAAAGAATAGGTTGGGCCACTCCCAGCCTGCAGACATGATAATTTCCCCAGCCGATGATATTTTCTCTTTTCTGGACAGATTTGGAAGACTGAGGATGTGAAAATGTCTGTTCCCAGGCAGACAGCAGCAGAGGAGACCTCAGTTCAGCCTCCAAGCCCCAGAGGTACCTGCCTGGCCAGGAGGAGACCACCCTTACCTTGCAAACTACCCTCTTTCCCTCCCTTCTCTCTGCTTTTGGCCCACGGCTGCAGTTCCACCCAGGTCTGCAGAGCTTAGGGAAGCCATTAAGGCTCTGAAGATTGTTGCCAGGTTTGGGAACAAGAGACTGTTTATTTACTGGAATTTTCTGCTGAAATGTAAAGCATTATGAGAGACCCTCTTGAGTCCTCCCCTCATTCTTGCAAGAACCAGTGACCCCTGGGCTGCTCCTTGGACATAGGGTGGTATGTGGTGGATGTCAGGTACCCCTGAGCTTCAGTGGGGAAAACATACTTTGGTGATCTTGGTTTGATGCTTTTCATCTGCCTGGATGACTCTGGAATGCCAGACTCCCCAGCCCACAACCTGGAACCAGCTGCCTACTTGCCTGGACAGCCAGGCTGCAGATAGGAGCAAGGGAAGGGACACTTCCCCAGGGTTGAGGAAGTGGTTCCATCATGCCTTAGACTGCCCCGTTGACCTGGATCCACCCACCCAATTCTCCATGGCAAATTCCTCAAAGTAGATCATCTGCATCTGTAAGAACATATTAAAAAAATGCAAAAGGCTTATTAAAAATATAGATCCCCATCCTTTTACTCAGTCTAACCCACTGGAAAAGACTGGGTGTTGTTAGCATTTACATGTTGTGGTGTGCCCCCAAAGTAAGAGAACCACTGTTCTGCAGCAAAGCCCACTTTAAGTTGTGGTAAATAAGACTGAAGTAAGAAAACCTGTTTCACCTTCTGCCCTCATAGCCTCGGCCACAAGTGCCACCATGGCCACCATTATAAAGCTGAGATGGCAGAGAGCTGACTGTGTGCAGCTTCCACCTCAAACACTTCTCACCCATTTTCTCATTTCTCATGCAGTCCTTTGTAGTAGATATCACTACCATTTGATGAAGATAAGAAAACTGAGGAACAGGGATGTCAGCAACTTGTCCAAAGTTACCTAGAAACCAAAGTTACCATCTTCTCAACTTCTGCCACTAGAGCATCCACACCAACCACTGCAGGATCATGCCAACCTCTGCTGTGGGATCGGGACCACCAACCCCTCCACCATGAACACAGGCACAAAACACACCATCAAAGCTGTCACCTCTTCTACCACCTCTGTCTGGTCACCCCAATTCTTGCAATCTTGCCAGAAAGATTTCAGACCTGTGACTCAGAGTAGCTGGAGTGAGTTCATTAGAAAGTGTAGGAAAAGGGTAAAGAGGACACTCTCAAGGGAGAGAGTAGATCCTCTCAGAGAGAGAAGGAGGGCACACCCCTCCCGCCCTCCAGTTCTATTGGAAGTCCCAGGGAAGTTTCCAGAGAGTCCTGCCCAGGTCCATCTATTTTTTTTTCTTTTTTCAGTACTGGGGATTGAACCCAGGGGCATTTTACGACTGAGCTACATCCCCAGCCCTTTTTATTTTTTATTTTGAGACAGGGTCTCACTAAGTTGCTGAAGGGCTTACTAAGTTGCTGAGGCTGGCCTTGAACCTGTGATACTCCTATCTCAGCCCCCTGAATCACTGGGATTACAGGCATGTTCCACTGGACTGGCCCAGGTCCATCTTCTGACTTTTGACTGACAGCATAGGAACTGCTAGGAATGCCTAGAATAGAGGATGGTGTGGGGCCCACAGAGGCAGAGTTTAAGGAAATTGAGCCCCCCTGTTTTTGCATGAATTCCCTGCCCCCTTAGTTGATTTATTAGTCTTTGAATAACCCTCGACAAACTTTCTTTGTAAGGGTCAGGGTGACTGGGAGTTGTGACATAGTTTTTATGATAAGAAAGGGTCCAAGCCACTTGGTAGGGTGTGACATGGTTTTGAAACAATAGTTTGTCTTAAGGGGATGTAATTATGGCCGAGGGGCAGGAGGTGACATAACAGGCCCCAAACTTTCAAGGCCTTTGCTTGTTGGATGAGGCCTTGCTTGTTGGACAACAAACAGTGACTGTTTGTTGTCCTTTCCCTGCTCACCCATTCATGGCTGACCAGCTACCTAATATTCACCACCACGGCTTTCTCCAGTGCAGCCAAACTTCTCTCTCAGCTCTGGCTTCATCAAAGATTCCAGCCCAGAACTGAGACATCTTTCCTGGGTCCCACAATCAAAAAGAAACATCCTATAGTGAAGTGAGAGATCTCCTATCACACTGACACCTTTTGGTAGCTGGCTCCCTGTTTGTTCTGCTTTCCAACAAGTGATCATTCATAGGAGAGAATTTCCCTGATTTCCAAAGGTTGTCTTCTGAAAATAGTAGCCATTTTCAATGATTTTAAAAAATATCTCATACTTGGTTGATTCATTTAGTCATCAATTCATGGATAGTTGGTTTTGTTATGCAAAAAACATGGCTCTTTTATTATGTAAGCATATAGGACAATCCCTCAGCCCATGCTTTGTCATAGGCTCTACACTAAGAATCCCTTCCTTCAAAATAACACCATCCAGGGACCCTTGTCAACAATCTATGGTGATCCAGAGGACTAACACCACTGACTAAGAACCACATTCAATAAACTTATCCTAGAATCCCTAGGGTGCTTGTAGACTGTGAGGAATCAGCCCATTTCAGTGGAAAAGAAGAGAAGTATAAGCCTTATGAATTCTAACAAAACCAGAGAGCTGAGAGAGAAAGTTTTGTACCAGCGTTCAGGATGAAGGCTTGTTTGTAGTGATTACATGGAATACACCTGCATGAGACTGCACTCCATATTGGTTTTAGGATCAACTTCCCATTTGAACCTATCCAGGCCCAATAGGCTAAAGGGATTAGCTTAGTCCATGGTTGATAGATGGATGCCCCCAAATGAATGGTAGATAAATTGGTGGATGGGTGGATGGACAGGTGAAGGAAAGACATCTCAGAGCCATGCCATTATCTAGACATGCCATTGGACTCCCAGGTCTCTATTCAGTGTAAACAATTGTGATGAAGCTGCATCCATTGGCCATGGGGTCTAGCAAATGAGAAGTGGGGAATGAGGCTCTAGACCCAACTCTGTCCCAGAAACTTGTCTAGCCCCCTCTCCTCTCTGTCAAATGGAGACATTTCCTATCTTGTAGGGTACTGATGACAGAAAACCAATTGATATAGACAAGAATTCACAAATGCCGGTCATGGTTGTTATTTTCTCAGACTCCTGACAATGTATTCTCTTTGAACATAACAGCTAGTACCATAAGGGAAATTACAGAATGGTTGCAGTGGACACCATCCTTCCCCTGCTGTCTGTCCCCATCTGAGATTACAATGCCCCACTCAACTGACTGCCAGGATGGTGGTTATCATTACAGGAAAGATTAGGATAAAATGACACCATGGCGCAGACATAGTCAAAAAAATTAGATTGAGCTGTAGTTTAGAGTCAACAAATCTATGCGCAGATTTGCAAACCTAACCCGCTGGAGGTCTTTAATAAGGAAGCATGTTGTTCTTATAATATTGCTCAAAACTGTTTTGTTGGAAAGGGATCAGTATTAAGCATGACACATAGATATTTGCACGTGTGTCCTCTTGCTGTTTATATTATTGTATCCCCTCAAATGTCTTAAGGGGCAAGAAAGGAGATCTTTGATGATATTAAGGAGACTGCATTTGTGGGCAGAGGTAATCTAATTTCTGCCTGGAATTCATTTATTTGTCATTTGCAGCAAGGACCAACCCAGTTGGGCACATTTTATTCCAGAAATCACCTCCTAGACTGGACTCAATCTGGTACCTAAAAAGCAATCAGGAAATGCTTGTTATTTGGACTTGTACAGGAATTTACAAATGCCTGGTTCTAATTCAAGGCAGCTTCCCCAACTTGTAGCCCTCCTGAATTTCCTGGTGTGTGGGCCTGTCTGCATATGTAGGTGATCATCGCAGAACATCTGGGGCTGCCTGGCCTCCTGCCCCAAGTCCAGCAAAGTGGCCTTATAGGCACATACCCAGCTGGTATCTCTCCATCTCACACTTTATGTTGAAGGAATTGCTGTCTGTCCCCAAATGCAGTCATTAAAATGAGTGAAGTAACAGTCATTGAGTTATATTTTTTGAAAAAACGTTCTCAGCATTTAATTATTGGTTGTGGCGTGAGAGGATTTAGATAAGTTGATAATGTCGACTTTATGTAATTTAGTTTTACTAAGCAATTACGGGCTGCATTACATCCTGGCAGCAAGGTATTATGGGGCATCTTATTAAGCATAAAGCCAGTAAACACTGATGAACAATTTTGCTGAACTAGGCATGCAATTTAGAAAGCAATAATACACAAATCCAATTTGGTACACAATGGATACCGCGGCACGTCAGCACATGTAACTATCACAGCCTGCAAATTAAATTGGGACGGCCCTTTTTGCAACAGCACAGGCCAAGATTAAATATATTTTCCCCCTCAATTTAACAAGTTGCTGACCACAAATATAAATATGTGTGTGTTTGTGGTTCCATATGTGGATGCACACAGGCTCATATGTGAAGCTACTCGGGTGTTCTAACTATTCTCTCACACGCTTTACGCAGGCCACAAGTGGGAAAAGAACCTTGCCCTGAGTAGAGAGCTGGATGTCAGCTTGGCTTTGACTGGGAAACCTAGCAAGACCAGCCCTGCAGTGACAGCTCTGGCTGTGTCTAGGTAAGTGCAGCCTGGTTTCCCCAGGCCTCCAGCAGAGGGTGCTGTGGCCACCCTTAGAAAAGTCCCAGCTGCTCAGGACTCCTCAGACTTAGAAAGGCCACCTCACCATAGGGACCCAGGGGGCACGGCAGGCACTTGCTGAAGGCACCGTGGCCCTACAGGGCCTTAGGGAGTGTTTTTGATTATTTTTGTTTTTCTTTTAACTCACACGTGCTCTTTCTCTCTTGGGCTTGACTATCCATGAATTTCTAAAGAATTTCAAAAGGTAGAAGAAGCATATCGTTTTGTCATCTTATCCTAAAGAGGATCTTTTTTTCACGAATTCCCCTGCTGATTATAGCATTTGGTAAGATGACCATCTTACATTAACAGAAAATGCCTTTTGAGGGCTCTAAGCCCATGGGAAGTATCAGAGATGACAGTTGATACCCATTATTTCATTGTTACAGTGACCAGGTAGAAGTAGTTATTGTGGTTAACCCTCTCTGCACACTAGGTGGTGTAGTCTCAAGAGGCTTCTGATCTCTTAAAGCCCCCTTTCCTTCCTCCCTGTGCTGGAGTGGGCCGTTCTGCAGTGAGTCTCTGGTGGTGGGAATTGCTGGATGTTCTGGCTGCAGGACTAGGTGGGGTGGAGTGGGCATGGGGATTAGGAAGAAGGGTCCAGAGCTGAACTCCTCACTGGAAAATTTGCCTGTTGGGCCTGGGGCCTTATATGCATCTCTTACAGAACAGGACCTTCCCCCTGGAGTTGCTGGAGAGACAGAGGCAGGGCCTCAGTCCGCTCCCTGAAGCCGGGAAAGCTTCACTTTCCCCCAGTGCTTTGGGAGTCACAAGCCTCCAGCTCAAAAGCCCCCATCCCCTTCAATATAGTTTCCAATTCTCCCACTCCTTCCTCCATGTTGCGATTTCCTGCATGCTGGCTGGGATACACGATAATCACACTCTTTCCTTTTTTTTCTCTTCCCAAGAAACCAGACCAAGCTCCTGGTTGGCGATGAGAAGGGAAGAATATTCTGCTGGTCTGCAGAGGGGTAGGAGGAAAAAGGTGGCAGAGGCTCTGGCACAGTAGCCACGTGTCCCTGGGGGCAGCAGCGCCAGGCGGAAGACAGCTGATGTGACACAGGGCGGTGGGCTCTGTACCCAAAGGGAGCTTCCAGGGCCTCATATGCTCAGGTTATCAAAAAAGGACTCTCTGGCAATCAGTGTTCTGCACCCCAACCATTTCTCTGGTCCATGGGACTTCTATAAGAAGAATAAGAACACACATTCATGCTAGAAACTGTGAGCTGTTAATGACAAGCTGCACGTGAAATTATACAACTCACCTTATCAAGGGCTTATTGCACTGAAAAAACATGGGATTGATTATTGGAAACTAATGGAAACTGTCATATTGTCTATTTTATTAAAGCAACTATTTTCCAAATGCAAGAATGTTTGAGTTTAAGTTTGGCACTCTTTTCCACTGAGATATTTTCATCTCCATACTTAGAAAGGCAGGAAAGCCACAGGGAGTAAGTGGCCACTACTAAGCAGGCGCAGCCTCTGTGGCTGAACCATAGTATGTGGCCATGAGTGTTGCCCAGAGCATGTGTAGGGAAGTCTGCACTGTAGGTGACACTCCCTATCTGGGCATGCCTGCCCACCTCTGCAGTCACAGCAGGCAGTGGATCCCAGCTAGGCTCTGGCTTGGCAATCTCCTTCCCAGAGCCTGTCCTTACACAGAGATCAAATTCCACATGTTGATCTAGATTTTCTTGGGGAGATATACTCTGCTATATGAATTGTGTTCTTCTGAAAATGCATGGCAGGTAGGGTGGTTACTTGTGCTCCTCTAAGGAATCTCCTAGTACCTGGATCACCCTTGGGTCAGTCCTCTGGCATTGAAGGGCTTATTCTAATGAAACGTCCCACCTGAAGACTTTCAGAACCCCCGGAAAGGAAATTCACTGCTTGTTTAATAAAATCTAACTCACATGACTTTAGGGGGATTCAGGGAGGCTAAGCCCCTTAGCCTTGACTCTCCTCTCAGAGGTCTCCCTTCTAAGAGCCAAGTGAGGATATGAATTGAATCCTCTCCTATTTCCCCAAGCCCTGCAGAGGGTCCCATGGGAGTCTCCAAACAATTTATCCCAGGCCCAGGTATGGCTGGAGAATGCACCTAGTGTTTTATGGCCGTAGGTCATCTAGCCTTTAGGGGGCAGTGAGTTACTTTAAATATAAATATTAAGAAAGGAGAGGTAATATGGAACCATGTCAAAAATAATGAGATATGATGGTTAGGGCACACTGATTTATCTATAAACTTTGAGGTCTTTGCAAAGGGGAAAATGGAGGAGGAGGAAGAGGAGGAGGAGGAGGAGGAGATGCTTCCAGTGGGACTGGAGCACCCACTTCCTGGGTGGGGAGGGCTCTTGTCTGACCCTAGGGCCAAGGATCATGCCACCTCCTGCACCATCTGCATACATTATTAACAAACAGCCCATTTACAATCCCCTAGCCAGCCTAGGACTGCACCAGAAGACCATAAATTTAAGAGCAGAGAGCACCACTCCCCAGGAAGGCCAAGAAGCATGTCATAAATATCAGGGCTGGGCTGGCTGTCATTTTTCAGAACACAATTCGTAGCATTTATCCAGGGTTGAAAGGTCTGCCAGATGAAAGGCTGTCTTTGGTTCATTCATTCAATAAGCCTTCTTCCTTTCCGTCTGCCCCATGTGGAATGTGGAAAATGGGGAGATGAGGTTTTCTTGTTGGGGTCCTGGGGCTAAAATGATAGTGCCAACAAGTGGGCCTTAAAGTGGAAGAGGTAACGAGAGTCTTCTCATTTGTTTGTTCTGACATTGTGTTCCCAGTTTTTGTATCTGTAAAATGGGATTCTGGTGTCTATTATGAGACTTATAATGAAATTAAAATAATGTGTTTTATAATAAAAGCAATAAAATGGTAGGAGGAGGAACAAACAATAGATTGCCTACCCCCAATCTGATGCGAATTTTCAATTTATCACATACCCTTTTGTCCACCAGTGTTTTTTCTTGCTGAGCAGTCCTTGTGCTCAGAGCCTTAGGTCAACGAAGACCGGGCTGGTGAGAGGGATGAGGACCGTGGGACAGCTAGGGACCCTGGGAGGGCAGGCATGAGGACAGCAGGCAGAATTGAATGCTCCAGAGGCCACAGCTGGAATGATCACACTATAGATTGTGTTGCTCCAGAAACATCCTGAAATGGAAGTCTCTCTCAGGCGCCAGCCCCACAGATTCTGAATTCATCAGTGTAGAGTAGATGTCGTAGTCCTGAGCAGTGTGGGCTCAGGAGTCCCTTCTGGGAGGAACTCTAAAACAGACGGCAACGGGAGGGGGTTGAGGAGGAGGAATTGCAGTTATGCTCAGCTCACCACCTGAAAGGACTTCCACAAAATCTTCCTAATAACAGTGACACCAGTCTCCAACCTCACTCTGCCACAGTGATGACAAGGCCACCATGTTAGGAGCAATGCCATAGTCACTTTCCCCCCAGGGAAGTCTCAACTTTGGTAACTTTACAAGTAAATGCTATGTTGCACCCATGCATCACAGACACCCTGGGCCTCCCCTGGGCCTCCATGTCCTCTGAAAGGCCAGGGAGGGGAACTCCCTCTCTGTCATCAAAAGGGTCAAAGGAGAGCAGGGCTCTCAAAGTTCAGCTATGAAAGCACAGGACATGCATGGACACTGGAATCCTTCCAGGAGATGGCTTCACTCAATGAGTGTGCCCTAAGGCTCAGGTGGTGTCCATTTCTCCATGTGGACAGGCCTGACCCTCTCTTAGACACATACTGGCACAATATTGGTTATTCATGGGAAGCTCAAATTGAGCCAGTTATCTTATATTTGTGTTTCAGTCCAGTGACCCTTCTACCTGGACCTTGTAGAGGCAGGGAAATTTGGTACATGGCCAGGGGCCCTGGTGGGACTTAGAGGTACTCAGTGGTGACAGATGAACTGCTTGTATTAAACAGGCTGAAATTCAACAGTAGGAATTCACAGAGGGTCCATGTGAGGCCTTTGATGCCAGAAACCAAGTTTCTAGGGCCTTCTGGGTCTCTCTGGCCTCTGGCCTCTGACCCTTGCCTTTCGTTCCTTTGTGCTCTAAGCTCCAGGGAGAGATGTTCAGTCCTATGGAAATCATAGCAACTGCCTCCCCCAAGCTCAGCCAGCAGCTAGAAGCCAAGTCCTGAGAACTTAGTCGCAGGGCCTGCAGAGAACTCAGAGATTGGATTTGATCACATTAAAATGCAGCCAGGCAGGGCACATTTGGGGAGGAAAACACTCTTCATATGAAAATCCTGATGAAATTTGTTTAGCATAAAATCAAATCTCTCTAAACTCAAATCAGTTTTGCTTTAGTAGTTCTTGGGTACACATCATATGCCCAGATTAGGGGTGTGTGTGTGTGTGTGTGTGTGTGTGTTTTCACGTGAATGTGCTGTTTTTAATATTCCTCTTATGGAGGGGGGGGGGGTTGCCTGAAGCACCTTCTTCACCTTTGTAGTAAACAGGAGCACCTTCCAAATTATCTCCTTCCCCCAAGTCCCTGAAGGTCTGACTGCCCCAAATGGCTACAGAGACACCCCTTGTCCAAGCCCCTTCATTGCCATTTTCCAGAAATGTATCATAATAAATATACAACCTTTCAATGACTTGGAGGGAATATGCACCTCCAACATTGTACAATGCTGCTTTGCAGCCCTGCAGCCTGTGCCCAGGCATTAGGCACTGATGGGTCCTCTCTGACATTTGTGTGATGATGTTACTTGACTATCCACTTGTTATGAAGCACCTGTTCATTCATGCGTTCACTTACTCACTAGCATTGCACAAGAATCCACTGAGTGCCAGGCTGGGTACCTGAGAGAGAATGATTCATGACAGGTAACCCCTGATAGTCTATGGCCATTGAGAGTCTCATAGACCCTCTAACTATGCCACTTTACACTTGGGGAAAGTATAGAGAAGGAAAGTCCACAGAAGGGAAGGGACTTGCCCAAGGTGACATGGCAGGATAGTGCCAGTGCCTGGTCAAGGCTGAGACCAGAGCATCCCTCTGCAGTACCACATGTTTCCTACTTTTTTGGTAGGGCCATTGGCAGAAATAAATCTAAAGAACCTGAACCAGACACTGCAGCCTCAGGGGCCAAAAAAGGCCCCTCCCTATCTCACCATGAAACTCAAAGGAAGAATAATGGGCTCAGATACTTCTAGATTAATAGGGAAAAATATCCCAGAATCTTTGTGTCAGAGGAGGCCAGCTTGGACACCTCCTGCAACAAGGATGTCAGTACTGTAGCCAGCAACCACCTATGACTGCGAGGCACAGCCTCACACAGGTCACATGCAGCAAGCAGCCCATTCTACTCAGGAAGAGCCTCTTCCTTTTCCTCCCCCTCCTCCTCCTCCTCCTCCTCTCTCCCTCCTCCTTTTCCTCTAGGTAGTGTTGGAACGTGAGGTCACACTCAAAATCCTTTCCTCTCCACCCAAACACTCTCAGTCTTCATACTCTCTCTGCCTCAGTTTTTTTTTTTTTTTGTGTGTGTGTGTGTTTGTGTCATTTTTAACACAGGAATAGTAATTACTGACCTCCAAGATTGCTCTGAAAGTTAAATGAGATAATGTGTATAATTTTTTAGATAGAGCAGGGGCCCAGGAGATGATGATAATGAATGTAGTTTTCACAGCACCTGAAAACAGAATAATGACTTCCCTTCTCTTTTTTCTTCTTTTGTTCCTTAGAGGTATTATCCCCTATTTAAATATTTACCAAACCATTCTCATTTCCAAACACCTACAAAATTTGTCTGCATCACCTGTACAACTGTTTTCTTAATGTTTGTCTTTAATGTCACTCTTTTTTATATTTTGAACTTTAGCCTCATCTAAGCGTTAATTGTGAAATCACACAAAGGTTGGATACACAGCGTATGGTTTCCTATCTAAAAATAAATGAAAAAAATCTTCTCCATGTACCCATACATGCATCTTATGGTGCTACTGGGGTTGCTGACCACGTCTCAAAGACTCTGTCTGTCCTTACCCAGAGTCCTGGGGCAGGCTCTTAATTTTGTCCTGGAAGTAGATGGCCCAAAAGAGACCCTGAGTACATCCTCCCAGGTTAAGGTAGCAGGACCAGAGTGGGGAAGGGACAGACTCCAACCCCAACTGCCATGGAGTACCTCTCACTGCCCCCTGAGAGGGCATTTTTGAGTACTCTCTTCCAATCTCTCAGGACATCCTCTCAGCCCTAACTCACAACCAGAACTTGAAACTAAGATCTAATACTGTTCAGAATCTCATAAAATATATGAGTTACTTAGGAATAAACATGACAAATGATGTGCAAGATCTGGAACTCATCTGAAAATTACAGAAACATTGTTGAGAAAATTAAAGATTTAATTAAATAGAGAGATGTACTGTAGCTATTGGCTGCAAGACTCCCAAAATTGAGTCACAGATTCAACAGACCCCCATAAACACCATGACAGGATTTTTGGTAGAAATTGATAAAGTAATTCTAAAATACACAAATGAAAAGGGCCTGGAAGCATTGAACAAAGAAAAAAATGGAAGCCTTACACTACTCAATTTCAAAAATTAGTTAGAAATCTAGGGCAGAGTAACTGAGACAATGAGCTGTTGACGTTGAGTGGACAATTGGATCAATGGAACAGAACAGGGTCCAGAAACACCTGCATATGGTCAGTTGATACCAACAAAGGAGCCAAATCCATGCAGCATAGAAAAGGGAGAGCTTCATCCAATAGTGTTGATACATTGGGTTTCCATATGCAAAGACAAAAATAAAGAACCATGACCAACCTCTGACACTTTGAAATGAATCAGTCCTATAGGTAAAACCCCAAATTATAAAACTTTCTAGAAGAAAATTTTGTGAACCAAGGTTATCTAAATATCTCATAAGATACCACACCCAAAATTCAATACATTCAAGAAAAAGTTGATGAATTTGACTTTAACAAAAGTGTAAGATCTTCTGTCCTTTGAAAGCCCCTCTTAACGAAATGAAAAGATAAGCACAGAGAAAAGATATTTGCAAATCACTTAACTGATCTGGTACTTGTATTCAAATTATAATGAATAACTTCCAAAATATAATGATAAAATAAATAACCCAGTAAAAATATGCAAGATATTTGAATATACCTTCACTGAGAAAGATATTTAGATAGCAAACAGACAAATGAAAAGCTGCTCGGTTTCATTATCATTAGAAGAATGCAAATGAAAACCAAATGAGAAAGAGAGGAGGGGAAGGAAAGAGAATGTACTGGGAAATGAGATTGATTAAATTGTGTGCATGTTCAAATATGGCATAATGAATTCTACTATTATGTATAATCACAATGCACCAAAAAAATTAAAAAGACAAAACAAGGCACACTATTAAGACATGGAAAAATGTTCCCCCCATGCCCCAACGATATGGCACTACAGTATAAAAATAGCTAAAATTGAAAAGACTGACCGCAGCAAGTGTTGGCAAGAAAATGGGGAATTTGAACTATTATTTATAGCACACAAGATTGTAAAATGGTGCAAACACCTTTGAAAACTATTGGAGCATTTCTAGGAAGAAAAATCCTGCCTTCACAGTGTGAAAGTAGCTACAGACAACACAAGTACTCCTCGAGGTACGATGAGGTTGTGTCCTGATAAAGTCATCACAGATTGAAAAAGTCGTAATTTGAAGATTCATTGAATCCTACTGAACATCCCAGCTCAACAGCACAGCACACTGTAGAATACGGGTTGTTCACCCTCATGACTGTGGGGCTAACTGGAAGCTGCCACTCTTCAACTTCTCCAGAGAGCTTATCCTTAGCACATATCACTAGGCCAGGAAAATACCTAAATTCAAAAATTGAAGTGCAGTTTCTATTGAATGCATATTGTTTTCACACTACCATAAATAAAAAAAAAATCATCAAACCATTATAAATTGGGAGCCACCTATATACATAGATACATAAATTTATGAGGGAAGCTGGGTTCCAGTGCAACTTTATTTATTGTGGTCACTGAACTTGGAATTTCATATCATTTTTATATCACAAAATGTTACTCTTTTGTTTTCAGACATTTAAAAATCATTCCTAGCTTATGGGCTGTGTTAATCAGGACTGCACATGGATAAATGACAGGGCATCCTCCACTTGGAGCCTGGAGAGACTTGGTATTAACTGCTGCTCAGAGATAGAGGCCACAAAGCTGGTTTCAGGTTGAGAAAGGCATCTTCCCATATCTGCATGAAACAGAGTATGATTAGTGCTCAGCAAGACTAAGGGCACACATGGAACAGTCATCAGGGGCCCAAGCAGCAAGTCCAGTAAGGAGAAGGACCTTCTAGGAGCTGGAGGAGTTCTGGAGGCTAGAAAAGGACTATGACATCCCCAAACACATCCCCAAACTGAAGGGTCCCATCTGGGTAACACACTGCTATATGGAAGGTAATACAGCTCATGGGGTGTGACAGGGACACTCCTCACTTGAACCCACAGGCTGGAGAGGCCGAGGGACTTGAGGGTTAGCATGGTACAGTGAGCCTGATCCTCCTTCCTCATTGGGGATCTTGCTTTTAAGATCCCTGTAATGATCAAGGCATCAGCCAGTTGTGCACCTGGGTCCCAAAGGCAGTGAATAGCAATGACCTCCCAAGAACTGGGGCAGGTGAAGCTCAGCTTCCCAGTCTCTACACCATTGGTCTCTGAGGTTGCAGGACCATAACAGTGTCACAAACTGGCAATTTGGGAAACACCTGCAGATGTCTTCTGTGTGAACTCTGCACAGCTGATCATTATTTTGAGTTTGAATGCCTTGCAGAGGCTTGGGGAGCATTCCCAGTTGCATCAGAGCCTGCCATTTCCTACTGCTTTGCTTTGTGAGCTGTTTAAGGTGTTTGCATTATTAGACTGGCCCCAGGACTTATTTTCATTTACAATCACTGAGCCAGTCCTTGGAATGACTCAGAGCTTCAGGAGTGGGCAGAAACCCCAACCTGCACTGTGTTCGGGGATCACATCTCCCACCAACCCTAGGCTTCTTAGAGTCCTGAGTGATCTTCATGGATTTCTCAACAGTTTGTTGGACTGCTTTCATGCTCATGTATTTCTGTTCTGGTTAGTGGGGACCAGCCCCATGTAGGTGCTCCAAAAGGACAAGTTGAATAAATGAATGAATGACACACTGAAACGAATCTGTTGCCACAGCATCTTGCTAAAGACATGATAAATGGTCAGTGCGGGGAGCACTGCTGTGGCTGAACTCATGGGGGACTTCATCTGCCATGTGTGGGCCACATGCTTGGGCATGAGGAGCTTCCAGACTTGGGCTGAAACTGGGAGAGCTGGAGAGGGACAAGAAAGAGAAGCAAAGGGTGGGCAAGAGAGACAATGAGGACAGAGCAAAAGCTGTTACCCTACACTCAGGATGGGCACTGGGCAGGAGGCCTGGCAATCACCAGGCACAACTGGACTTCTCAAGACTTGCATTCTCACTGCAGCCACCATCATCCAGGAGCACCAAGTCCTGACTAAGTTGTGGTTTTGGAGCAGAACAGACTGCAGGTCATATGCCAGCTCCATCATTATTAGCTGCAGCACTTGAGAGACCCCACATAATCATCCTGAGCCTGATGTCCAAATCTGTGAACTATCAGCAACCACGCCCAACCCTGTTGGAATGTAAAATGAAGAGCTTGCAGGGTTTGCATTCTCCTTGCCGGGTCCTTCGCCCAGCTGCTAAGAGAAAAGGTGGACTTTCACAACCTGATTTTCTACAGCCAGCCACTGACCAATCTACAGCTATGAGCTGCCTACCCCATCATAGATGTTCCAACTTGGAACTGGACTCATCCTCTGGCCCACCAACCCTTCACTCATCCATCATGCATTCAACACATTTTCATTCAGTTATGATAGGGTTTTAGCTCTGACCAAGGCACTAGAGACCCAGCAGTGAACACTACCCCAGCCTGCAAAGAATTTGCATTCTACTTTGGGAGACAAACAGGAAATAAATAAGGATTTTACCAAGTACCTAAGGTGCCACTCTAGGGGAAGGGGCAGGAGACTACTGGGGAGGAGAATCATGTGATAGGGTGGCCAGGGACAGTCTCCCTAGTAATTGACATTGAGAACTGAAGCAAGCAAGGAAGTGAGCCATGCTGGTATCAGGGGGCTGAACATTCCAGGCACAGGATGAGCAAGCGCAAATTCTGAGGCAAGAGCCTGCCACTCAGACAAACAGCAGGGAGGTGACTGTGAATCTGGGTGGGGGGCTGGAAAACAGCAGGGATGGGGTCAGAGAAAAATAATGAGGGGAAGTTGGTTGAAAGCTTATCACCAGGGCAGGCTTTAGACTGCAGACACGGAGAAGGGAGAGTTGCCTTGAGCATAGAAACAGGAAGTACAAACCGCACAAGACAGGTGATCCTGGCCTCACGCCACCTCCCACCCTGGTAAGTTACTCCTGGCTCTGCTGAATGAGGCACCATCACCCCAGTTGATACTGACTTACTTGTGGGCCATTCCTTCTCTCCCAGGGGCCTTTGCACTCCACACACATAGGAGCTATCCCTTGAGTCAGGGCATAGTGCCATTGGCATTACCCAAACTGGGATGCCCACTTCTAGCCTCTTATGTCATATAGCTGGAGGTGAGGGCCCTGGCAGTATCCTCACAAGCCTCTTCCCAGAGCATCAGCACCCTCCACCAGGGAGACTTTTGAGCTGGCAGACTCCAGGCTGAGCCGAGGGCCATGCGTGGGGATCGCTGTGAAAAATAACACAGATGGTCAGCTTCGCCATTTCCTGTACAACACATAATTAGGTTAGATAAGAAACTAGCTGTGTCTAAGTGCTATAAATGTCTATATTAAGCTATTTTGAAAGTGCCGAGCACTTTGACATTTGAGAGTTCAGAGTAATTGAGGTATTGAAATAAAATTGCTTCTGTTATTTAAAAGGTCATTATCGTCTTCAGCTAGATATATGAGGACTATTTTCCACTCTAGTGAGCCGTTCTCTCTGGCACAATTAGTATCGCTTGAGCAGAGGCCTGCCAGGGAGACTCCCACCAGGCAGCCCCTGCCAGAGGCTCGAGGTAGCCATTAAGACCCAGAGCACAAGGAAAGTGAAAAGAAGTCTCCACACCCAGAATCAAGCCGGCCTTGGGAGAGCCATCCCCACAGATTTGGCACCTATCTGGGCACAGTCCTTAAACAGGTATGTGCTGTGCAATTTTGCTATATCCTCAAGGATGATATTATTGCAGAACATTGAAGAAACTGAGGCTCCAGGCTGGCCATCCCCAGAGAAGCATCGGGGGTGTGGGCAGTGGGACCAGGACAGGAGGGAGTGTGCGTGTGCACTTCTATGCACCAAGCACTGAGCAGGCTGTGGGGCAATTTCCTGTGCCAGCTGCTTGAAGGTTTTTCCCAACCCAAGAAAAGACCTCTCTATTTCATAGCAGAGAAACTGAGACTCAGAGAGAGTTAAAAGCTGGAAACAGCAAGAAAGTGGTTGGAATATGCTCAAAGACAACAGCCTTTCAAAAGGCCACCCAGGGCCTAACATCTGCACTCCATCTCCCAAGGCTCAAACAACTCTGCCTCCTTCTCCCATATCCTGAATCTCCTGGGTCTAAGTCCTTGTGCTTTTAGGGTTCTTCTCAAAGAACAGAGTGGTATCTGTTAGGCTGCTCAGGCAGGACAGATTTAGACCAATAGCTCCTGGGAGGAAGGACATGTGGGCAAGAGTGCTGGCTCCCAGGAAGCTGGGTACTGGTACACCAGGGCCTGATGGGATGCTGGACACTGACACCAGGCCCCTGAGTCCTTCCATGTTTATCAGTCACATAGCATTCTATGTCAATAGAATTGAAGTCCAATCTAGATCTCTGCCGGAATGTTCCATTATAAAAAAAAAAAAGAAAACCAGACATGGCAGCTTTTCTTCAACTCTCACTCAAGTCACCTCAATTTCTTTCTCACCAATTATTATGTTAAATAAATAGAACGCTTTTAACTGCAAATTAAAATTCTCATTTAATATCTAAGTTAGCACTAAATTTTATCATTGGTTGTTGTTAATTTAATATATCACAATTTGGGGAGCTCCCTCAAAGAGAAACTGGACTTTCAAAGGTGCATTCATATCAACAGTATGGGATTCTCTGCTCTCAGGAGAGATGGATGGTGTCTTTGTCTGTTTTGTGCAACTATAACAGAATATCTGAGACTGAGCAATTTATAAAGAACATAGATTTAGTCCTTACCTTTTTGGAGGCTTGAAGTCCACAGTCAAAGGGCTGGCATCTGGTGAGAAACTTTGTATGGCATCATCCCATGATGGAAGGTAGAAGGGCAAGAAAGTACAGCCTCAGAGAGTCTGGACTCATAGTCTCACACTCTTTCATAGTCATTTTAATCTATTCATGAAGGTAGAGCCTGCTTTAGTCAGCTTTTTAGCTGCTGTGACTAAAAGACCTGACAAGAACAATTAGAGGAGGGAAAGTTTATTTTGGGGCTCACGGTTTCAGAGGTCTCAGTCCATAGATAGCTGGCTCCATTCCTTGGGGCTGGAGGTGAGGCAGAACATCATGGCAGAAGAGTATGGAGGAGGAAACAGCTCACATGATGATCAGAAGGCAGAGAAAGAGATTCCATTCACGAGATACCAAATATATGCCCCCAAGACAACACCCCCAGGAACCCATCTCCTCCAGCCATACCCTATCACCTTCGGCTACCACCCAGTTAATCCCATCAAGCGATTGATTCACTGATTGGATTAAGCCTCTCAGGGCACAATTATTTCTCCTCTGAACTTTCTTGCATTGTCTCACATATGAGATTTTAGGGGACACTTCATATCCAAACCATAACAGAGCTCTTAAGAACTAAAACCTGCCATGAGGTACCACATCCCAACACTGTTGCACTGGGGATTAAATTAACACAGGGTTTTGGGAGTACACATTCATACCACAGCAGATGATGAGGACAAGGCAGCCATGTCATTTATTGGACACTCACCCTGCAAGAGACTCTGTGCTGGACAAAAATGGAAAGTCTCAACATGTGTCCTTTGGAAACAGGGACTCAAACAGATATTTGTACAATAATATCCATAGCAACACGGTTCAAAACAGCCACAGGCAGAAGCCACACCAGTGTCCATTGGCTACTGAATGGATGCAGAATATGTGGTAGATGCACACAATGGCATGTCATTCTGCCCAAGAGGAAGGAAATCCTGAGACCTGGTGCAACATGAATTGATGGACTTGAGGACATTATGCCGAGAGAAATAAGCCAGTCACAAAATACTGTGCAATCCCTCTTATACGAGTGATCTTGAACATTCATAGAACCAGAAAGTAGGGGAGCTGTTATTCAATAGACATGGAAGTTTAGTTTGGGATGATGAAAAAGTGCTGGAGATGGATGGCAGTGATGATTTCACAATAATGAACTTAAACCCATGGACTCGTACACTTAACAATGGATAAAATTGAAAAAAAATATGTTTTGCCCAATAAAACAAAGTTTTTAAAAAAACAAATATGCATTCTGGTCAGGTCAATCCTATAGGTGACCTGTGCAACATATTGGAAAGCTCAAAGTCAGGATATGCTAAGTGACCCACCGGACATTGTTCTTACGTGGGTTCATTCATTGGAAATCTTGATCTCTGTCTCAAGACATCCAAGAGCTGTAGAATCACACAGAGTTACTCAGAAGAGCACACAGCTTGGCTGAACATCACACACAGCAGAGTAAACAGTGACATGGTGTCACTAGAGGATGAAAGGTAACTTGATGTGGATGTAAAATAAGAGAGAGGTGAGTCAGGCCAGGGTTCAGGCAGTTGAGACACTTTTGTTAAATAGCTAGGAAGGACTAGAGGGTCGGGCCCATCCTCAGAAAGAGCACTTCAAAATTATGTGCTGAGAAGCTGGGGGTGTAGCTCAGTGGTAAAGAACATGCTTAGCGTATGCAAGGCCCTGGTTCAATCCTGGGCACCACATTGATGAATATGTTGTATCTGGGGAGAAATACTATACGCTAGGATCACCCTTTGCCAACTATAAGCAACTTACAAACATAAATGACCCTCATCATCTTGTAAGAGTTGGAGTGTCACCTGGGAAGGTACAATATTATCTTTCACAAAATTATTATCATTTCCTTTGTACTGCTGTGGATTAAACCCAGGATACATGCTAGGCAAGTCCTCTACCCCTGAGCCATACCTGAAGCTCCACTCCTTTATAAAACAAAGTTAGGTCTAGGCCCATTAGCTTAAAACTGTCTACATATTATGGCCACGTATCTTCTTAAGGAATTGAGGACATTTTCTCCCAGACCCAAGAACTCAGCTGTGGCTTTCTGATAGATGTTCCTGGGTACAGATGGTGAGTTCTGAATCTATGGGGCCAGCCCTCAGATCATCCCTTGGCTCATAGTGGGCCAGTACTTCCTCAGAAAAATCTACCAGCTTCTTCTTGTCCCACAGAGGAGAAGTTTCTGTAGGACCCTGAGGTGTGGACACCCCAGGATTCCCATCATAGACAACCAGGCCTGACTGCAGCAGAGGGTTCTGCCAGTGACCACAGTCATGTCACCACCTCCAGACAAGCATGTTATTTCAGGCAGGTCTTTGATGGAAACTGGCAGAGGGGACTGCCAACAGGATAAATATAGCAGTGTCTTTTTGCTGAGTTGTGGAAGCTCTGAACAACGTGGTTTGTGGCAGAGGATTTGAATGATGGCTTTAGGGAAGAATCAAAAATCTATGGAAAAAAAAAAGAAAATCTCTTCCACATGGGTTGTGTATTTTATTTTTCAAATCAACGTGTAGCATTTCTAAGTATTGAGAAGCAATGCAAGGTTGTGGTTTCTGACAGGGAGAGTGTGGTGACAAAGCAGGACTCACTGTCCCAAGGAGTGAAGAAAGCCATCATTTCATAATCTAGTTCCCCCAAAGAGTGCAGTCTGAAGAGGAAGATACACCAGGGAAGCAGAGCCAGGGGGCCCAGTGTCTGTGATGGGAATCCTGGGGTGTCCACATCTCAGAGGCCTGTCCCAGAAGCTCCTCTTCTGTGGGACAGAAGGAAACTGTAGATTTTTCTAGAGAAGCATGAGACAATTATGGATCAGCCAGAAGCTGGCCCCATAGACTCAGAACTACCCAGCAGCACACAGAAGCATATGTCAGCTCCTTGGGCAGTGACAGGAGCTGACCCTGTGGAACAGCCACAGTGCTTCATGGGTCCTCAGGTTCTATTGTATTAGTAGTGAGTTTTATTTCCAGTCACCACTGAGAACAAGCTGATGGAAGAGCTAGCCCTGAATGCTAGACCTCCCAGCGTGGACTTCCAGCCCTGGACGTGTGAGGCAACTTGTCTAAGTTACAGATCTACCTACATGACTGTCCCTCCCTGCAGCATCCTCACACACCCCTGCTGACCTATGAGGCCTGCCTCTAGGGTTCATGATCAGGAGCCCAGCCTTGCCCTCTCCTCTGGAGGTGGGCTTGCTCTCTACAGGAGGGTGACTCTTTAAATCTTGTTGGCTCTGGCTATTTTCAAATGAATAAATTTTAGCTCAGACAGCTGACATGGCTTCCCAAAGATATATAGCAATGGAAAACAGGTCAGGTTTTAGAATAGACCTTCTGATCCTAAGGCCAATGTTCCTGTCACTGAGAGAAAAATCTAGAACTGCAGCACAAGAAAACAAATTGTGCATGAGGAGAAGTAATTCCAGATACTGAACCCCATCTGGGGAATCTAATCTGGTACCCAAGACAGAGAAAATTGTTTGGACATACTGGTTTAGTTTATGTCCTTTGATAGTATATGACTACGTTATTGTTTTACTTGCAAACAGAATCAAAAAAAAAAAAGAGAGGAAAGGAAGAGAATAGAATAAGAAGATGGAAATTTGGGCCAAGGTTGGATTAGGAAAAGAATGTGTGGGAATGTAGAGGAAGCAGAAGTAACTGAGCTGTGGAGGAGAAGGGGAGCAGAGGGTCATGTGAAGAAATCGTGTCTGCAAGTTCTCAATGATGGTCAACCTCAAGTAGCATGGTTGCCATCTGGAGTCCCAGAGATGGGAGAAGAGTGACAATAAGCCTCCTGAGCTGAGGATCAAGAGAGGGATAATGAAATAATGTGTCCCTGTACCACCAAGTTTGTTCACTCAAGAAGTCCCTGGATGAATAAGCTCCTTGACATCTCTTCCATGCTGTCACGTGATGTCACAGGTCAAGGTGGTAACAAACGCAAGGAGTCTACATGTTAGCAATGTTGGCAATTGATATTTACTCAAGTATCTGGAATGGACAGAAATAAAATGTAAAATTCCCCAATCTTACAAAGTAAAACAAGAGTTAAAACAACCACCCACCAAGCTACCTTCATTAGGGAAGAGAATGTGAAGAATTCCGGAATTTAGGGAGAATTTAAAGGAAAGGTCTTTTCAATGCATAGAGTCCTTGTGCTCTTTCTGTGATCCCATGGATACCAATGTACCCCTTCACTGCAGCATTATGCCACCTACGAATGGCCTCCACTTGCTCACTATAGAGCACAGCTATCTCAGGAGCTGGTTGTGAGGGAGAACGTGGAGCACCCAGCAGCCCCTGTCCTTGGTCACTCTTTGAGATCCCATTTGAAATCCATCCCATTTCACATGAAATTTTTGGTTCCACTGTATACCACAGTCTCCCAGGTGGGGCCACCAGGGGCCTGATGTTCTCTTGGGCACGGCAACTTCATAGAAGGAGATCTCTACATGCAGGTGGTATTTATAATCCAAAAATGTCCCTGCCTCTGTCTCTGGCAGATTGTTGCCCCTTCATGAGGCCTATGCTCAGGTGGCCACTTCCTTACGAAGCATGCCCTGAGCCTACCTTCCTTCTGATTTCTCCAGACACGTTGGAACCAGTCCATAATCAAAAGAGCACGGCATTGGAACCGAACTACTCTTGAGTTTGAATCTAACTCTGCAACTTAAGGTATGGCCTTGGGAAAGACAATTATGATGACTGAACCTCAGTTCTCACAGCCAGACAGAAGCAATAATGCCACCTGTTTTTCAGGGCTGTCATGGAGTTCCAAGAACCACACTGAGCCCACGATAATTACTCTGTGAACAGGCGCCATCATTAAGATGATGTGCCCATTAGCTATGCTCCTTTGTGAAAATCTGAAGGTAGGAACCAGTGCCTTACATAGGAGGAACTTGGTCAAGACTTGTGGAACCAGACATTGACCTCTGAAACGTACCTAGAAGAGGTGAGCTTATTGCACATGATGATTCTGACCCTGTGCAGAGCTAACTCAGATTGATCTAGTTCGAAGGTCGGGGGATCAACCGCCACCTTTCACTGGATGCGCCCCGTCCAGCTGCCCTTCATAAGGCCAGAGCACTTCTACTCTTTGGGCTGGGAAAGAGGGTACTGAGCAAGAGGAAGGACACAAAGGGGTACATAAAGGTTTAGAGGAAACCTGAGTTGTGACATTATTGGCCACTATTTTGTGACCTCAATTCTCCTTTAAATCATGATCTCATCTGTGAAATGGCAGGAGATGGAAATGGACTTTAGATGGACAACATGTAGGGTCTCTGTTTATTACAGCATTCTATAAAGAGGCCATGTTCCTAAAGACCAAGTGCTAAGTGAGAGTCCCCAATGGTCTGTGTGTTACAGGCTTTGTCCTAGGGGGTGTGATTGGGAGTGGGTGACACCTTTAGGAGCTGGGGCCTAGTGAGAGGTGATTAGGTCTTGGGGATTACAAGACCTCTAACCTCTTTTTTTCCTTACTGATGTAAGTGGTTTTGCTCTGCCACATGCCTCTGCCTTGATGTGCTGCCTAAACCAGAGACCCAAAGCAAACAGGCCAATTGATCATGGACCAGAACCTCCTGAATCTTGGTCCAAAATGATCCTTTTCTCCTTACAAGTAGATTGTTTCAGGTGTTCATTATAGTAATGGAAAACTGATAATATACCAAGTTATTGTCTTCTAGAGACGGGGAAGGCCTGCACTGTCACCTTAGGGTAGACATAAACCTTGTCACTGCACTGAGAAGCTCTACTGGGGTCCCACATCCTGTGTGCAGGAGTAGACCCTATCTCTCCTTTGGTTGTCCCTACCCTGACATGTCAAAGAATGCCCAGAAGGCCTCACCAATGGCCTAGTCATGGTCAGTCTTAGTCATGCTCACTCTGCCAGTGTAGACAACCCTGATCACCTCCTGAGGGCTCCAGCGTTCCCTGTTTCTCTGCAGATTTCTCTAGAACCTGCCACCACCACACTGCAGGGGTGCTGCTACCAAAGCCAGTAGCTGTATCTGAGACATCAGGCAGCAGCCTTGCCTGGGCTTCCTGATCCTCAGGCTCTTGCTCCAGATGCTTCAAAGTCATAGCTGTGTAGCTGGCTGCCTATGGGAACCCCACCAGGCCCCAGGTATCTAGTCTCTGCTAACCATGGCCCCGATGACCACCGCTGCTATAGTGTCCACCATGCCTAGCACAGAGTGGCCCCTCTTGCAGCTATGATGCCCACACCACACTGTCACCAGACTCTCAAAGTGGTACCACACTGATACCATGGCCTAAGAAAGCAAAGAGTGCCAACTGGGAGTGGCAAGAGATGAAACCAGAAGGCGGACAGGGGCAAGTTAGGAAGGGCTTTGGCTACTTCCCGAGGCACCCTGTGTCCTGAGGGCAATAGGAAAAAGATTTATGCAGGGAGGGTTGGCAATAGGGCCATCTGCTCTTCAGAGACCTCCCTCTAGCAGCATTTTGGAGGGGTAGAATCAGATGGCAGAGGTCAGAGGGTTAGTGTAGTGGTCCATGAGAGATAGAGCTGATGGAAAGCAAAAACCATGTGAATGGAGAGGGTGGGAAAATGCCTTATGAGGAAATATATAGGAGACAGAAAATACAGGGGTAGAAAGACTCTAGCACTGCTATATGAGCTTTCTGAACCTCTCCTTCTGCCATCAGGGTGGAAGAGCATCGGTTCAATGATATGGGACAGAAAACATGTTCAGCCCTGTGCCTGGCATCTGGCATTTTTCAATAAAAGTCAGCTATCACTCCTCCATCTCCAGGGAGGCCAGCTTCATAGTCAGTTGTAGGATGAATGGTGGAGTTCTTAACCAGGATGGTTGGGTATTAAATGTGCATTTGCTTCTGAAAAGCACGAGGGATACTGAGAGGGAAGGGCCAAGATATGGAGCTTAGGAAAAGAGTCCAGTTGGAGCCACTGATGTAGAGTCTTCATTATGCAGCTGGACAGTGGTCAGAAACATAGGCCAGGTGCCATGGCGCACACCTATAATCCCAGCAGTTCAGAGACTGAGGCAGGAGGATCGCAGGTTCAAAGCCACTCTAAGCAACATAGTGAGGCCCTGAGCAACTTAGCAAGACCCTGTGTCAAAATAAAATATAAAAGAGGATTGGGATGCGGCTCAGTGGTTTAGTGCCCCAAGGTTCAATCCCCAAAAACATAAAGATAGAAAGAAAAGAAACATGTTTGAGTGCAAAGAGAAAGAATGCTAAGGGTGGAACTTAATAGAAATCTGTCACCGAAGGGCTGACTAGAAAAATAAACACCAGGGATGAAGACTATGTGGTGTTCAAAAAATATTAGGAGGTGCACTGCATGACAAAACTCAAAGGAAAGGTGGCCCGTGTCGGCGGGTCCAAAGAATGTCCTTTGTAATAGCAAAGGCTCAGCAATGATTTTGGATGTCCACAGGCTTCCTGGGTTCAGGCAGGTGCAAAGGGCAGCCAGCAGAGGTCAAGAGGCCAGAGGGAGGTGGTAGAGAGTCTGATGGTATAGGAAAGGAGCAAAACACGGCTGACAGCTCGGGAGGAGATCTGTCCAGGTGAGAACACGTCACTCTGGAGACTGAGTTGAAAATATGAAAAAAACAAACAAACCGAAGGTCCAGGAGACCCTGAGAGAACCAGCAAATGGAATCCTGATGCAGCAGAAGAATGGGAAGTGGAGTGGAAGCAGGAGTAAGACATTTTTTAGAATTCCAAACTGAGTGGGGCCAGGCTGAAGTCACAGAGCACTAAGAACTAGGGCACAGTGAGAACCTGGGAACCTACTCTGGAGCTGAAGAAAGAAAGGGATGGAGGGACCCTGCAGAGGGGAAGAGGGGCAGACTCAAACCTTAGCTGACCAAAGACCAGCCCTTCAGGAGACCAGAGATGGCAAGGTGGGAAGAGGTAGGCTTTCTGGAACCTGAGTCTGGTGGGAAGTGGGGGGTTGTCAGAGCTAACACACATGGGGAGGTCCATGGGCTGGAAGTCATGAGCCCAGGTCCCAATTGGCAGGTCCTTTCCCATCTGTGCAGCTCCCAGCTTTATTACAGTGCTCTCTGGGGACCTCATATAGCATCTTCTAAGGGCCCACATCTGGTGGATCATGGACCCTTTTAGAAAACTAAAGAGAACACCCGATCCCCATAGATAGGATATAGACATCTGCATAAAAATGCCTGGGTGTTGGTGGATTTCCGAAGATCCATTGGTACACCCAGGAGTCAGAAGTTGCAATCCTACACATAAAAAGGAAGGAATCCCACCCAGCCGCCCCTGGTAGCCCAAAAGCTGTAATAAAGGAAAACAGAATGCCATTTCCTTCAGCAGCAGCCGCAGCCCCCACACAGACCAGCCACTAATGAGCTTTTTTGTTTGTTGATGGAAGACACTGGTAATAAAGCTTAATGTGAAAGAACAAGGTGTGTTTAACGGAAGCTGTAAACATCTCTAATTCTATTTAAAACTATAGGGTGCAGTACATTAACATTTAACAATCAGACGCTAAATTGGTGTGGAGCTAATCGAGCTGTGTTTATTAGAAAGCAGGCACCAAGTCATCTTTTACCAATGACAACAGAAGGAGGGAACGTAGCCAGGGCCACCCCCTACTTCCCATCCTGTGCATTCATTAAGAGTGGGTTCCAGATTGCCACACCATGGAAAGATGCCTATCTCTTTGGAAAAAATAAACGGAGTCGACCAGAATCAGCTCCTGTGCACTTAGTGAAAATTCCCCCCAAACAAGCCACTTTTAAAAATGAGAAACATACAATTCATTCAGAATGAGCAAACCTGTGTTCCACTTGACCTCTGTAGAGTGCACACTGCGGAGCCCTTCCTTTGAGAAACTCCCAGAAAGGCTCTCCTCACTCCCCTGGGATTGCTTGGTCTCCTCTGGTCTCTGGCTTCTTCATCTGCTTTGGGACCTGCTGTCCTAGGTGCTCCCCATCACTTGAGGCTGGCCACCCTCCCTTCTCATTGGGTGGACTCTCCCTAGGAATTTTGCCCCCTTTCAGGACTCCAGCTTTGTTTGGCCCATATTCTGAGGACACCCAGTCCCTGTGATGCCTCTGAGTCCACATTCCCAACAGTTTATGTTGGGTGTGTGGGAGACTCCCCGCTGAAATTAGGTTTCCGACTCAGGAGAACACCATGGAGTTACCTTACCTTACCCCTCCCCCTCCTCTCCAAAGGGCGCCAAATTCAAAAGTTTTTTCGACCAATCCCCGCGGGACACAGTGTCTGCTCCTGAGTCACCCTGCCGATCAATACCCTCCATGTCTCCTGCAACCCTTCTTAAGCTGAAGCTTGCAAGCTCACCCTCTCTGCCCTCTTCCTCTATGCTCTCTGCCCTCTCCCTCTTCTTTCTCTCCTCCTTTTGCTCTCTTTCTCTCTACCCTCCTCCTCTCCTCTCTCCTCTCTCTTCCCTCTTCCTCACTGCTCTCTTCCTCTGCTCTCTGCCCTCCTCCTCTCCTCTCTCTGCTACTCCTTTTCTTCCCCTTCGGGGAGCCCCCCAATAAAATCTCTTGGTTGAATCTCCATCTCGGGTGAGTCACTCGCCTTTCAGTTTATATCTTTGCTACTTGTAGGGGCATGGACATTCCCTGGGAGCTTATTAGAAACTCAGAATCCAGGTTTTACCTCTGACCTCCTAAGCAAGGACTCACAGTTGACCAAGATTGCATGTTATTTGTGTATAACTTAAAACTTAGGGAACACTAGTCTATGTGCCCTCTGTCTGGACACCATTGTAACTCAAGCTCAGCAAGGCCATGCTGAATACATATCCTTCCCCCAAACCATAAATTACACGTGGTTTTCCTTTCCACTGAATAATTTCTTCCCTGTGGGGGGAGGTTGGGATGTGGTTCTAGATGGGGTCGTCATTCTTACCATTTGGCTGATCACCCTCTGGCCCAAGTCCTCTGGGTCAGGAGGACTGGGGACATCATATTCTTTCTGGAAGCCATCCTAAACCTTAAGGTCAACAACAAAAAAATGTTCCCTGGGACCATAATTCTGTAGGACAGTGTCATTCCTGCTGCTCTCTTGGTCTCTGTCACTCTCCGCTTGGCAGGAAATGTTGCTGTAGGCATATCATGATTGCTTGGTCTCCTCTGGTCTCTGGCTTCTTCATCTGCTTTGGGACAGCAGCATGACCAGCCTAGTTTAGAATCATACTGTTGTAGGGATAGACGAGGCAAGGCACCGAAGATAGCAGGAAACAGTTTTATTTGGCTGCAGCCAGGTTCAGAGGGCACAGATTTTTCTGTAATCAATCAATTCCCTGAACCCCGTTCAAGTAGTTTCAGAGTTTTATACCCAGCATATAAGGCGAGGGGCTTAGTCTGATGAAAAAAAGCAGCTTTTTCTTTCACTGTTTTGGGAAAGTTAATCTCTCAAGGACCACTCCCCCTGCCAGCTGTTACCATGGAGCCCAATTGGTAACTTCTCTTATCTTAAAAATGTAGACATCTCTGTGAAGCCCAGCTCAAGGCTAGAGACCTTGTTTGCACATTTCTACAAACTACTATACTGGATACATTTGTGAAAAACTAGTAAGGGGGTGTCCAGCACCTGGAGTGCTGGTATCTTCCTGGCCAGTGGCCAAGTAAAACAGGGCAAAATGGAAAATGGGAAGTTTATCTACATTGAACTCTTTTGCAGAGACGTTTTTGCTGACAGTTCTCAAATCAGCCATGGTGAAGATTTCTGGAGAAGCCCAGTTAAGACTTTTCTGAGGAGAAAGGGGTGCCACTACAATACCTATCAAAGTGATAAACAAGGCCACGAATAGTCCTGAAAAGTGGATCTTGGGGTTTATGAATGTGTGGGCCAACACACGCTATTTTGCATTAAAAACTATGAAGGGCCCCATGTCATTTTCACACCAATAAGAATCAGAAGGGGACAGGCCTGGCTTTTTCTTCTTTTCCCTATGTACTACCAGAGTCACAGTAAAGAGCTGATCCTGAAGGAATCCCAGCCCTTTCCTCCATTATGGCTTTGAGCTTTGACTCTGCAAGATAATTTCATTCGGGTGTGATTTCATGACCTTTTCTTGCTTCCTGTAACAGGTCCATGACAACTCTGGCCTAGGTCAAAATTCCCCACCAAATTTGAGCTTACCTGCATTCTGCCTGTGAGAAGCCATTGCATTCTGACCAACCTTTGCTTTAATCTTCTTTTGTCAGCAATTGTCCACTTTGAAAATGATTCATCTATAGTTGTTCTTATATGATAAATTGAAGAAGTTTTTCTAATTTCTTGTTGAAGAATTATATTTCCCTTTAGTTAGTTCTAGAAACATGAGTATAGGGTCTCTCTTATAGAGAATGGATAAATAGACACACATTTTTAAGCTCACAATAGCAAGAATGGCAAAAATAGTCACCTGAAACAAAAACCGGGTTCAAATCATCCAGTGCCTCCCATGTGAGCAGAGCTAGGATGGTTTGTTCCTGGAGATGACGGTGAGGCAGGCTCTGTGTGAATGCTCTGTAGCTTCCTACTACCCCAGGAGAAGCATTTTCAGAGGGAGGAGATAGTTAGCAGACTGCACACCTGGGTTTGGATTTGTGCAGCTATGAGCACAGTTTGGGAGAAAAGGGTTGAAATGAATCTATGACAGATATATTTTAATTGGCTCTTAAAAGCACATGCTATTCTTAGTGGAATGTGTTCATTTCCATATGTGATGACTCTAAGCTCTCACTAGATTTAAAAGGTTGGGTTTGGAGGCCTGAGGGCCTCAGAAGATATTGCCTTCTACTCTGTCACCCTGCTCCACCATTTCCTCTTCATGTGCCCTGCTCTTCCTCCCTCTTGAAACCCCAAAGGCTCTACCTGTCCATATGGCTCTTTAGTCTCCTGTGTCCCCAAAATACTATACAACCATCTGCTGGAACATAGCCATGATAAAATATTACCTATGATAATTATGATATGAAAGGTATGCTAACCATAAATTGTCCTCTCCCAAAAAAGGATGTCCTGGGATTTTCTAGTGAGTTCTTCTGAATCGTGCTGGTTCCTCAAAAGTTGTATGGTGTGTTCACTAGCTTTCAGACCTGGCATTGAGGGCAGGGTGTCAGCCAGAGACGACAGACTTCCACTTGGTAAAGGCAGGCCATTTTTGTTTCCAGGAAACCAATAGCTACTTCCATTTGGACCCTTTCCAATAAACCATAAGAGTTTATTGGAAAGGTATCGTGGGACTTTGGAAGCATTATTGTCAGGCTAAATTTGTGAACCAAAATTTGTTTTTTAAAGCTATTGCAATGAAAGTCTTAGAAATTTTTACTTTGGAAATGCAGATTTGTTTTAGCATAAATGTCAAAAAAGACTGTGTAGCAATTTAGAGCTTCCAGAATCTGGCAACACTCATTATCCCAGTTTACCCTTAAGAGTTCTACGAGAGGTTAATTCACCTTTACACAAACATTGAGTCTGAGGCTATTCGGGGATAAGAAACTCAACCAAAGTCTCATAGTGATATGGAGGGGGGCACAATTCATACCCCGACTGTATTTAAAATAGATAATTTATCATATATACAATGGTCCATTACAAAGTCAATTTCTATAGCGTGCAGTAAATAGCCACCCAGAGTACACTCACATATCAAGAAACATCCTTAAAACAGAGTGACAGGATGACTTCTCCTAAATGAATCCATCTTCAGCGAGTTCAAGATTTCTGTACATCATGCAGGTCCACAGAGCAACTTCATGGATTTATGTTCCACACATCCATGATGCTCACCCAAGCCCACTACAGTTCATGTCAAAGGTTGAGCTGGGCAAGGCACTTGGCAAGCACAGGGTCTTCGTGACACACGTTTTCAGCATGGCTTATATTCCTGATTCCCCCACCCTGAGGGAACCTGGTGGAAGACTTGCTTTCCCACAAGTGGGCATTCAGTGTGAGTCGGCTGAGCTCAGCACACTTTGAAGAGCCCCACTTGCTCTAGTGTGTCCACTGTTGGCAAACTTGTTTCTTTGGAAAAGGGTAAGCAATGTTTCTCTATCCATCTAGGTTCATTCTGCTGAAACCAGCAGACCTTTAGAATGGTGTCTTTCTTGACCTGAAGCCTCTGAGAATCACGAGGTACCAGAGTTTTCAAAGACAAACCTCAGGCTTTCCCCAAATCATCCCCTCTGCCATTAAACAACCAGGATCTGTGCATCTATTTAAAACAATGGATGCCATCCTAAGTGGCTGCTTGTCATCAGTGGGTTTCTGTGCTCTGGGTGCCCTGGCAATGTTATCTGAGTCTTTGAAAACCAATTACTACATATCTACCATCTTACACTTTGGCCTATAATGGCATTTCCTGTAGCTATAAACCAGGAGTTCAATATCACAGATACAGGAAGGGTGGCAGATTACAGTTAAGATTTTTTAAAAGACTTTAACAAAATAAAATCCGGGGAAAGTAGAGAAAAAGTGTAGGAGGTTGGCTCAGCAGTCTCCTGAGGTACTCTCAGAAGCAGAGTCCTTCTGCCCCAGGGCTCAGGCCCCAGAACAGCTTGTTTGGGGAGATTCATCCAAAGGCTGCAGCTCCTATTTCTGCAGGGGAGCAGCCTCGTACCTTCCAAGGCACCTGGAATGTGTTGGGAAGGGACTCCCCACCACATGCGAAGGCACAAGTGAAAATATAAAAATAGGGACATTGTTTCTGAGGTTTCATAAATAACTGGGTGGTGGGGATAACAGAACCACAGGAGAGGAAATGGTGGCACTACAGCTTGTTCTCTTCAAAGAGGATCTGCGCATACACGGTGCTGGTGGGGACACCTTTGGCAGGCTGGTGGGGTTTGATCAGCTCCAGCTCAGCGTAGGTCAAGTTCTCCTCAGCAATCTTTGGCTATAAAACAACAACACAATTGTAGCTGACCACATACAGTTCCACAGCACATATGTATCTTAAAGTATGCATTTTCATAGCCTTTGAGGGACTTAAAGGGAAAAGCATGGGGACCAAGTTAAAGTATATATAAAACCCATAACATAGTTAATACAACAGTTCTCATTGTCTTATATAGAACACTATGCCCTGCAAAGGAAGATTGTGAGCTGTGTTCAAGTTGATTAGGAACACTCCAAAATGTGGTTAACATTAAACCACAAAGAAAACTTTCATTCTGAAAAAAAGCGAGACAGAAACAAAACATCCCAGCGGAATTATATAAAGGACTTAATTTATATAAAACTAAAATTTCAGAGTCTCTTGATGATATAATGATAAAAAAATATTACTTGCCAGCAGTATGGTTGAAACACTGCTCAAGAAAAATCCAGGCCTTACATGCTTATGGGAAAATATCTGATTTAGATCAAGCATCCAATTCAAGAATTTAGAAGAAGAATAAAATATCAGAAAGTAAAACAGAAGGAAGAAACCAATAAAAATAAAACCAGACTGCAAGAATCAGAAAACAGACAAACAATAGAATATCTAAAGCTGATGCTTGGGAATCACCCATAAAACAAGTAAACTGAAAAAATAAATTGATCAATATAAAAGAGAAAGCATAAATTAGTAAAAATAGGGAATGAGAAATGGAGTAGAATGTAAATGAACAAAATCTTACAACATTTTTATGAGACTATTTTGTTCAACTCATTGAAAATATTTTGAAATACTGAGTAAAATAGTAATGTTTAGGAAAATATAAACAATGTTAATTCCAGGAAATCTAAGTGGAATAATTACCACGAAAAGAGAGAGAGAGGGAGGGAGAAAGGAAGAATGAGGTTTTGGGCTTTAGATTGATTGCTGTTGCTTTGACTTTGGTCTTTAAAAGTTTATACCCAGCTACCTTTCTTTGCATTGATGGTTCAATGGAGGGCTCAGGTGCATCTGATAAGTAGCTCAGATAAACATGTTTAGCATACCTGTAAGACTAGGAGAGACTAGAAAGAACTAATATTAAAACCAGGAGCCAGTTTATTTATCTCATGAAAATTCAGGACAAGTAAATTGATTACATTCAACTTAAGTTTCTTGAAAAAAAATGCCAAAGCAAAAAAAAAAAAAAAAAAAAAAAAAAAAGCCTCTTTTCTTTGAGAGGGAGCATAATACTAGATCAGGAAGCACAAGGCAAAGATGAAGGATGGGAGATGAAGAACCAGGAGAATAAGAGAAGGAAAGACAGTGGAATGAATCTGAAATAATTCTCCTATGAATACATCATAGTGAATCCTACCATCATATACATCCATATGAATGGGGTCCTAACTAGAAGAATATACATTCCATGCTTGTATAATTATATAAAAACAAATTCTATTGTCATGTATAACTAAAAAGAGCAAAAACTCCTTAAATCCAGGACCTTCTGGTTCAGTTGATTACCAAGCAAACTGCACAGATTGTCTAGCTGCTTTTCAAGTTCAAAGTTAAGACCCTACCTAGGGATGAGAGTCTCTGCTTGTAAAGACCAAAAGTCTTTACATTGCTTCTTAGTCTTCCACATCTTACCAGCCAACAAAAACCCTGTTTACATTCTTGCCTTTCCGTTTAATTACATTTCACATTATAATGATTCCATTTAGAAATGCCATGTGTCCTCAAATAAGCACTCAAAACCCAACTCATGTAAATTTTAGAACCAAGATTTATAAAATCATATTGTCCAGGTGTTTTATTGCATTACCTTGAAATTGCATTGTTTTCTAGTGTAGATTATCTGTTTATTCTTAAGTTATTTCATTACGTTTGGATATGAAAAATAACACTAGCGTTCTCAATACAGGTCACCAGGCTGGCTGGGCTGATGTGTTGTTTTCATACATTTTTATGATGTTCCTATAGTAAGCATAATTTAATAAAGCCAAAGCACACTAAATAAATAATTGCATCTAGAAAAGCAATAAAAACAAATAAAATTAGTACTTTCATAAGTGGAAAAGGTATTTCAATTACTGCTACAAGCAACAACCCACCATAAAATGTGTACAATCATTTCCCTTATGCATATTTCTGGAATATAATAATTTGATTGAAGATATGAGGCAGCACACAGGAGGCTCGGGATAGTGAAGTGCATACAGTTTCCAACAGAAGATGCATAATATCAGTCCTTGGCATCTTTAAAGAACCTATTGTTTTTTTTCTGGCAGGCACACTTGTCTAGGACCATCAACCATTGCTTAATTACATTTCCTAACGTGTTTAACTGGGAATAAATTCTTAATCGCCAATGAAAGGGGGCAAATGTATACTCTTCACCAAGCTACTTTTCTTTGCATTGATGCTTCAGTGGAAGATTTAAGTGCATCTGAGAAGTAGCTTAGAGAAATATTGGGGGCATGTGATTAAGACTAAATAAGACTAGTGAACTGGTAGTAAAACCAGGAGCCAGGAGCAGTATGTAATGGTTAAGTCAGCATGTGGTTGCAATGGAGCAGAGCCAGGTGAGAGATCTGCTGCAGGGCCCCACCTGTGTTTCAGGTGATGAAAATTCACTGCAATCCCAATTAGACAAACCCAATTTAACTTTAATTAAGAAATCACTCCCAGTGTCTATGGCAATTCCAGAACTGGAGGGCAGCCATGGAGTCTCTAAAGATGAACCAGGAAGTATTTTGTTAGTTTGCCCTTTCAAGTCCCCTCCCTACTCTTGGAAGTACAGGAAGGATAGAAGTTCAAGTTCTGCAAATTCTCCATCTGCAAATCTAACCAACTGTGTATGGATAATGTTTGGGAAAAAATAACTTGATCAGTGCTGAACATGTAGATTTTTTTCTTGTCATTATTCCCTAAACAATACAGTGTAACAACTATTTGCATAGCATTTATACTACATTAGGTATTGTAAGTCATCGAGAGATGATTTAAAGTATACAAGAGGATGTACATAGACTATATGCAAATGCCACACCATTTTACATAAGGGGCTTGAACATCAGGGGCTTTGGTGTCTAAGGGACATTAGTGTCAGAGTATAGATTTTAATAATGTTGAACAGGCTGTTCACAACCAAGCTTATCACTTTAGGTCCCATGAAAGCATAAAGGGAATTGCAAAAGTAGGATATTCAGGTCTCATACCTGAGCTGTACCTTTATGTCCAAATGTTGCTATAGTCACTGTGGAAGAGGCAGCAGAGGTGAACAAACTGCTGGGAAGTCCTGGTAGCCCCTTAGTAAAAGCCCTAGAACTTTCTAAACATGTGAGAAGCAGTGCTGCCATTTCTTCTCTCCAGGGCTCTTTGGTTTATGCTTTTTCCCCTTCCGGCCAGCCTTCAGACTCTCCTGGTCAGATTCTTTCTATCCTTCAAAAAAGGGCTACCATTTGTTATCTATGTGTCCCTTGGTATCTGAGGGGGACTGGATCCAGAACTTCACAGATCCCCAAAGATGATCAAGTCCCTTGTATAAAATGGTGTTGTGTTATAATATAATATTATATATATATAATATTATAATATTAGTTATAATATCTAATATGATGTAAATACTATGCAAATGTTGTTATATTAAAATATCTAGGAAATAATGACTAGGAAAAAAATCTGTACATGTTTAATACAGATGCATTTTTTTTTTCCTAACATTTTTCAATGTGTGGTTGGTTGAATCCATGGACATAGAACCCACACATACAGATGGGCTGCTTTGTTCAGCAGCTTGGTATCTTATATGTACCCAACACCTTGTCTAATCAAACATTTCCCATCAGCCGAAGAGAATTCTCTTCTCAGGTTGGAGGAGGGTTTTATGAGCAAGGGGGGTTGGAGGGCAGATACAGACAGATGTCAATACAGAAAAAGGCTAGAATGAAAGAAACTTCTCTTAATTTGATGAAAGTGTTCTCGGAGAGGAGGTGAGAAAAGTTGCCCTTTGGCATCATCCTGTGATTGACTTCAGAGCACAGGTACAGGAAGGATTTCCACCTCAGTTCAAATGTAAGCTGTGTGACCTTGGGCCAGTTGCCTCACTGGTGCTCAGGGACAATGATACATGCCTTGCTGGTATCATTGTCCCTGATATCAGGGACAATGAGGATGTAAATGAGATTTGTAAACATATGGGCCCAGTGCCTGCCCCAAAGAAGGTACTAAATGTATCACTGCTTCCTCCCTAGAGAGTCAGTCAAAATACCATCCATTTTTGCATGTTCTGAATTCTTCATGCATCAACAAGAATTATGGGAACAATTAACCTTGGAAATTAACAAATTCTAGGAAATTCATTATTAGGGGCTAAATGATGTCCCTCAAAATTCCCATATTGAAGTGCTAACCCCCAGTACTTAGAACTGACTATATCTGTAGATGGGTTCTTTAAAACACTAGTAAAGTTAAAATGAGCTCATTATCACAAGCCCTAGTCCAAGATGACAGATGTCCCTATCAGAAGCAGAGATTAGGGAGAGACATGTACAAAAGGAGACAGATGTGAAGACACAGGGAGAAGATACATCTGCAAGCCAAGGAGCAGAGCCCCTGGAGAAACCTGCCCTGCCAACACCTTGATCTCAGAGTTCCCGTCTTCAGCACTGTGAGAAGGCACATTTCCATTGCACAAGCCCTCAGTGTGTGGCACTTTGTTGTGGTGGCCTTATCACACTAGTCCATTAGCCAAGGTGGGGACAGAAGAGAGAGGAAGAAGAGAAAATAGCCCTCCTGGAGGAAAAGGGGATGAACTACCTGATTAGGGTGGGTGGATACAAGAGATCCGTGCACTTTCTGTCAACAGCTGAGGAGAGCATCCCACCCTTGGAGGGGACCAAGGTCTGTGCATGGATCCCTGATTCAGTGAGGAATAGGGCTAGAGAAAAAAGGTCCTAGGACTAATACCTCCTACACATGACTCCCAACCCCAGTTGCCCTGTCCTCTGTGACTTGTCCTTGTCTTTGGGCTACAACAGATCTAGGTGGTGGGCTGGCAGCACAAGCACTTCTCCAGCTTTCAGAAAAGAGCATTGGACTCTGGTGTTTATATTCTAACTGCTAAGAAGAGCACTTGGCTCCAGCATGAGGGGTGCAAAACAAGACCCAGCTGTGATGTCCCCATCTGAGTAATAAGCCTGGCCGCCACATGTCAAGACTGCTGCAGGACAGTTTTTAGCATCTGAACTAAACCCAGAGCTGGGATGGAACCCAAGGTTATTCTCATCTTTAAAACTGAGAACACAGAGCCTCTGCATGAGAAAAGTCAGTTTTATTGTCGCATGACTTCTGCCCCAATCCCTATGCTCTCCCCTACTCCTCCAGAGAGCTCTCTCAGGCTGATTTTCTTTCTTTGCCTTTCTTTATGCTGAAGACCTAAGATGAAGCAAAATGATGTGCAGAGAAGCTGCAGCTCAGAAAGAAACTGGGCTGAGGTCTGGGATGCACCAAAGAGAAGACAGAAAAGTCCTATAGAAAAGGGCTCATGGGGGCTGTGGCTGTGGCTCAGTGGTAGCACACTTGCCTGGCATATGTGAGGCACTGGGTTCGATTCTCAGCACCACATACAAATAAATAAAGGTCTATCAACAACTAAAAAAAATATTAAAATAAAAAGAAAAGAAAAGGGCTCATGGCCCTGGAATGGGATTCTACTAGGCCTGTCTGCTTAGACTTTCTGGGCAAGGTCTCTTGTTCCTTCTAATGAAAACAAATGAAATGTGAATGAAAACCAAGGCTGACATGTTCAAGATGGTGCAGAAAAAAATGACAAAGGAGTGTGGACTTTGGCTTCAGTGAACCCCTGGACCAGCCTGCATTCTACTCACGGTCATCCAGGTTTGGATGACAGAGGGATGAAATTCACCCAACACTCAGTGATCCCAAGATCACTGTAGGATGCAGGGCTGTTCCCACAGTGGTGAGGGAGCGCTTCTGCAGTTTGTCTCTTCAAGGGATACTTTTTTGTAACCTACACAAAGGTGCCATAAGTCGTGGCAGAGGCCCTGGCCTTTGCCCAGATATTTTGTTCTATCAGATAAATAAATGCCAATCACTCCCAGTCAAAGCAAAATATACAATATAAGTCAAAGCTTTGGGGTTCACATTCCCATGGCTAAATAGAAGGACCAGCTGGTGAGAAGTGACAGCATTTAATCTCTGTCTGCTGCTTTCATGTGGAAAAAGATCTTCACCGATTAGGGGAGAAAGGAAGAGAGGCTTATAATACCATGCCAACAGCATCAGGAGCTGGGCCAGAGGACAAATGCCTTCAATGCACAGGAACCTGCTGATAGCTGCCTCAAGATCTGACCCATTATTTAGAATATCAGAGAAGTTCTTTTAGCAATAATGACACAGGTTGCAATGCCCCAGGGGAAGGCATTTATGTACTTTGGACATCCAGAGACCACTGAAAATACCAGGGCTTATGCTATGAATGCAAAATAGCCTACGTGATCTGCTGGGCCTCCCTCCCAGGCGTCCCTCTGAAGTCTCCCAGTTCAGGTTTCTGTTGAAGCTAAAACCCTTGGCATGGAAATCCTCCTGCCCTGTATACAAGGTGGATCTCAATTCCTTCAAAACCCAACCAGGCTTTTGTGGTGACCTCCCTGACACTGTCCTCTGCATACATGTGATATCGTCCTGTACTCAGAGCCTCTGGAATTTCCCTCCTCCCTCTTTCTAAACTGCCCAATGGGTAAAAAATGAAGGGATTTTATAATAAATTGTTATGAATTTATTTTTAAGTTAACCCAAGAATGTTCTAAGTATGCTTCTGAGCTTTGTTCTTAAAGATATACAATGCCCTCTCAAACCTGCAGGCAGGTTCACACACCTGTGCCCACATGTGTGCACACTCAGTCCAAAGAGTACAATTCTATTTATATCTCCTACTGTCTTCCAGTGGTATAAAGGAGGTTTTTAAAAAATGACATGGGGCAAAATTGACTTTTAGGTGCAGAGTTCTATGAATTTTAATGTGTAAATTTCTGTAACCACTACCACAATCAGGATACAGAACTGTTTAATGACCCCCACTCCCATACCTCTCTATAGTCATGCATCCCCTCCAACTCTAACCTCTGGAAACCACATATTTCTTTTCTGTCACTGTGATTTTGTCTCTTAGTGTCACTTAAAAGGAATTATGGAATATGTAACTCTTTGAAACTGCCAGTATATAATTTTTTGAATCCCTCAAGATTCATCCAAGTTTTGTGAATAGTTTGTTCCTTTCATTGCTGAGAAGTGTTCTAGGGTATTCTAGAGTTAGCATACCCATCCACAGTCAGCATATCCATTCCCCTGCTGAGAGACAAGTGGGTTAGAGTCATCAAAAACATCCACTCATAGGTCTTTAGGGGGATACTTTCATTTCTCTAGGGCATTACCCTGCAATGGAACTGCTGGGTCACTTGGCAAGTGTGTGTTTAACTTTATAAGAAACTTCCCTCCTGCTCACCAAAGTGTGAGAGTTTTGAGTCTTTCACATCCTTGTCAGCACTTATTTTTCTTTTATAACCATTCTAGTAGGTGTCAGTGGCACAGTAATGACCCATCCTAGACTTCAACTCCAGTGCTCACAGGCAGATGCTGAGTCAGATTAAATTCTCATACCTCCTCATCCCCTCAGAAACTAGGGAAGGATTATCATACAGCACAGATCTCCAGTGCAGATCTGTGAGTCTGGTGGACTCCTCCCTTGAGGGTGGGCAAGGAGTGTGCAAGTGCTACAGCTCCAGACAGCCTGTCAAGCAGCCCCCACCCTTGTGTTCCGCCAGTGGGGAAGAGCAGCACCCACAGATGACAGCTCAGGCTGCATCTCCCACCTCTAATTTAAGCCTTTCCTTCCCAGTTATAGGGTGATGATTATGGAAAGAACATCTACAGAAAAGAAATGACTTGATTTAGCTGACACTACAAAAACCAACTCCAGGGGATTCAGAAGTTACACATCTCTTTGGAACACACCACCCTCCAAGCTCCTAATGGGCAGTTTCTGAGCATTTCATTTTGTGGGTGTGTTTCCATGATTCAAGCTAAAAAGTTGACATTTCTACTGGGGAAGAAAGAGAGAAGGGAAAGGGAAAGAGGGAGGGAGGGAGGGAGAGAAAATTAATGTTCTCTTATGCAGACTCCTGCAAAATACTACTTTTTCATAGAGATCACAGTTGGATGTGCAAGTTGAATTAAGTTTGCAGGAGTAAAAGAAAAATGCAATTGCAGCCACTGCAAGCTCCCCAATGTCAAAAGTTCAATTGGGTAATACCATTATCACAGCAACAGATCAATAACCAGGACACAGGATGTTTATGCTAACGTCACCTTCAAGCGAAAACACAAACCTGCAGTTCTACAGAGTTGCGCTATCAGGAATCTATTTACCCAAGAGAGGATGAAAATTATTAAGGGCAGACTTCCTCTTCTCCCTTCAAGATAAGTGCTCATTTTTTATTCAACAGAGAAGTAACTGGTAAAACAAACTCTCCCTGAACACATACTACCTTGGCCACCAAGGAGGATGGGCTGTGGGTTCAGTAAGCTCTGTGGATAGAAGGGTCTTTGGGAGTCTCTGTAAGTCAACTTGGGAAAGAAAAAAACATGCCATGGCTCCTATGGGTGATACTGAGATCAACATGCCTTGGATGTAACCTTGACTTCATTTTGAGTTCCAGGGGTCTGCTGATTGGCATACATTTAACATGTTATGGAAAGAAGAGGTAGAGCTCTCTGATGTGTAGGGTAAGTAAAAATAAAGAATAAAAACCAACAAATGAAAGATCTTTCCAAGAGAGAAATATTACACAAAGGATCAAAGGACATGATCCAGAAGTGGCTTTGGGAGATGGCACACACAGTGCAGGAGCATCGGTCCTTCTTAGAGTGGAACCCAGAAACCATGGACCAACATCCTCCATCACATTCCATCCTCACCTTGGCCTTATGAGGTGGGTCCAATGATAACACCCACTTTCCAGATGAGCAAACCCGTTTTAAAAGTCAGGAAACTTGCTCAAGGTTTCTGGGTGGCCAGGTGAAGTCTGTTTTCAGAGCCCATGAGTCCTGGCCAGGATCCATGTTCATGGCTATCATCAGCATTTACAAAAGCAGGATCAAGGCTATGTCTATGCTCAGATGTGAATACCATGTATCCAGGTGAGCCAGACAGGTAGACAGCAGGCCCAGAAAATAGTGAAGGATCACTGGTACAAATCACACGAAGCTTGGGATAGGCTCGCACCACTCAGTGCACAGTGTGTGTTCCAACTGAACAGCCAGAGGGAGAAGAGAACCAGTGCCATCCTCATCAGAAGTCTGGCTTGGTTTCAGGGAACAGGAACCCTGAAGCCACAAAACCCAAGACTTTCCAAAGGCAGATACATGGAGCAGCCAAGGACTAGGGAGGGCAATGGAGGAAAGGGAAGACTTCATGTGGTTTCAGTTATTTACAAGCCTTAGTATCGTATCAGCCCAGATTCCCACCTCCACCCCCGGCCTCTGTGTGGTTAACCAGTGACTAATTGTAAATAATCCAATGTGCTCTGGGGCTATGTGGGACAGGAAAGATTTGGAGCTTAGAAGAGAAGTCTTGGATGGAGATGAAGAATTCAGAGTCCTATCCAGGTTTGCGGCACCTTGGGATCCTAGACAGGACAAATTCATATCATGCACTTGACTCCCTAGAGTTCAAAAGATATTTAGCAAAGCACATTCTTAGAATTAATTCAATATGCAGACAGATATATGCCACAGATCAACTGCTTTGGGGACAGAGAGAGATGGTTATCTCTAGAACCTTCTGAAGCCAAACACAGAAAGGCCTAGGGCTAAATCTCACTGGCTTAAGATTTTATAAGTCATCAGACAGATGGCTGCCTCTAGGTTTCACCAATGCATGTTTTGCAAGCGAAAATGTGATTACAGATAATGGTCTTGATACATGAAACTTCATAGTTGCACAGTGACCGCTCCATGATCTAATATGGTTATTCATTTTCTCCTCCCCATGGACCATGGATATATGTATTCCCAGCTGCCTTCCAAAAGTACTTTTACTGGCAGTGTCATTCAAGACTGCTTTTGCTTAGAAAAAAAAGAGTATTTTTTTTTTCTGGTTCAACAAAGGGGTACACTCTGAGAATCTGCAATCTTTAACATGCTCAGTCTTCTAATCATCTGCTTTTAATACTCTCCTCAACTCATTGGATTACGCAAAGGACTGTCCAATGGTGCTTAAGAGCATATTTTCCTAGTGACAGAAAGTCTGCCATTTACAAATTGTGTGACCTTAAACAAGGTACATAACCTCTCTGTACCTGTGTTTCCTCATCTGCAATGTAGGGTTCATAGTACTATCTTTCCTATAGTATCATATTAAGGATTAAATGTATTAGTACATACAGTGGACTTAAGTATCTGATATGCATATAGTAAATTCTATATGAGCTCAATTATTATTGCTGTTGCTATTATTTTTATTATAGATTATAAGCAAATACTGCTTTAATGTTTGGCTCCTTTGAAATATTTAGATGCAAAGAAGACACTTAGACTCCTTGGGTATAGCATGTACTAGGGGCTGATGGATGTCCCTGGGCCTCAGGCCAGTACCAAAGAATTCTTTTTAATAGTAGGAAAGATAATCTTTCTAGACTATAAGTCAAACCATGCCACTCACTGCCCCACACAAAATTCCCCAGTGGTTTTTCATAATATGTAGATTAAGATCCAGGGTCTTTATCAAGACCTAAGGATGGACAAAGATTTATAAAAATATAAGTCCAATGCCTAGCAGATACCACGTCCAAAAATAAGAGCTAAGGAATGAAATTTCATTTTGTATTTTAACACTTGGAGATTCTTCCTGTATTCCACTTAGAGCATTCATCATGATTTACCTTTCCAGTAATGACCTACATCATTTCTCCTGACTTTCTTGAAATGGAGGCAATTATGATTGTTCCAGAGTTAAATGAGTGCATCTATGGTAAGTACTGGGGCAGTGAGTACACATGGAAAGTGCCCCCAAAGTATGTGCATTAGCCTTATTATCACACCACCATCATCATCATCACCATTACCATCATCATTATTATCATCACCACTATCACCACCACCACCATGACCATCATCACCATCACCATCATCACTATCATCATTAATATCACACTAGTGTCAGGTCATAACCATTCTGCATAGAAACAAAACAAGTATTAACACCAAATCTAAAACAGCAATAATCATGCCTATTTATTTTTTTAAATTGACATTGTATATGATGTTGGCAATGGGTGCATATAGGATGAATTGATAATTTCTATTCTTTATCTCTCTATGCATACCCTCACCATAGATTTAAGAGGCTGTGTCTTACTGTTTGGGGGTCATCACATATGCTTGTTGATAATTTATAAATTTGACCTTAGAAAGTTATAATAAGAAATTATAATTAAGTCTGGCTAGGGATAAAAATTCCCCTCAAATGCACCATGATTTTGTTGTGAACTCAGAATTTCATGTAGAGATTTTCTTCCTGATACTTTGGAGGCCGAGCTTGGTGTTATAGACATGCTGATGATTTTTTCTTTCCTTCCAAAAATGGCACTTCATTTCTAGTATTCTTCATTCAAGATTGAAAAAGTCTTTTAATAACAACTCTGAAGTACTCTGTGTTCAAAACCAATGTTTTAAATGAAATAGGCTTAAAAAAATCAAATGTGAGCAGAAATGATATTGTTTCATGAGATTACAAAAATAAAATAGAGTGAAAAAGTTTTTTTAAAAAAAATTTCCCAATGGTGCAATGATCCCAGAAATGAAGTGCCCAATAAAGGCAGCAAATCAGCCAAGCTGAGATGGAAAACAAGCTACTGTTCCACAGGGAGGGACAGTCCCTGTGGACATGCAGGGACAGGCCTGTCCTAGAGTGGGACCTACCAGGACCCCTGGGAGCAGGATAGGCTGCACAACTAGGGCAGCTCACCATGGAGTAGGATCTGCCAGATGTCTATGCCCCTCTCTTGTCTGGAACATCTTGTGGCCTATCTTGTCTCTCTTACCTGTTTACTTTTGTCCTATGAACAGGCTCATGCCCCTGACCCTATAGTACTTTGCATACTACCAGTTGGTGCTCAGTGAGGGTTGGAGAATGAACAGGTAGAAGCCAGAAAAGTGATCAGAATGGATCAAGAGTGCAGTACACAGGAGAAACACAGAGCCCTGAGGTGGTCACCTGGCCTCTCAAACTACCATCACATTACCCTTACAGAAAAGAATGAGGCAGCCTCTGTCTGTGGCATTTCTGCAATAGGAGTCTCACTTTTTCCAAGAACTGGGTGCTTAATGTGCTACCCAGTCTTAAAATACATCACTTAGCCCATTGTCAACAAAATCAGTCTCAACCAATATCTATTGTCCTCTGACACAGCCAAGAAGCGTCCGCCCTAGTTGGTGTTTACCGATACTGTCAGGTAACATGAACTGCACGGCCCACATGGAAATGACTGCTTTGTGTCAGGGTGACCAGGCTCCCTAGTACAGAATATTCTTGCTTCCACTTGATCAGAATCACTTCCAGTTTACTAAAGCCCAGCGCCTGTTCTCTCTGGACCTGAGGAAACCCATGAAACCAAATGACTTCTGTTTTCTCCACTCTAATCCCTTCCAAAGCCTCGGCATTGATTCTCCCTCCAGTCGACATATATAACTCCCCGTGACAATAATGGGATGTGCATGTGCACCAAGGGGGGCATAGAATTTTTATCTCTGTAAAAATGGTACTAGCATGGTACAAGCAAAGTTTTTGTTTTTTTCCCAAGGCTTTTACTTGGGGCAATATATTGTACATGTGGTTGTGGATTTTTTTCCTTCTTTTTAATTTTAAATCGAGATTAGGCACATATTTTATGCAGGTTAATATATCCTTTTCATGTAAAATTTAACTGAAACCAGTTCTAGCACATTAACGACAACAAGAGAAATTCTCCGGCTTATTATAAACATTCTTCAAGAAACCTGAAATGTGTGTCCTCTGGAAATAATTTTGCTGGGATTTGGATTATTATTAAAATCCTCTCAGAATTCTATTGCTGATGTCTAATGTCCCTCAAAGCCCTTTTCTGCTACTGATCAGAGAAAAACTCTGGGACTGTCGCAGAACATTCTCCATGATAGAAACAGGGCTGGGGGAGGGGGCTTCTTTTCCTATACCAGGAGACGCAGAACAGGGCATGGTACCTGAGCCCGGGCTAACCATTCCATGGCTTCCAACCAAGTAAGGAGAAGATGCTTCATAAGACAGGGTCACTTTGAACTGCGGTAAAATTAACTTCTTCCTCTCTGTTCTTTTTGAGTGCTCTGATCTTAGGTTTCATGAGAGGAGGGTGGTTTGCTGAAGATTTTAAACTTGAGGGAATCCCAGGAAAGCAGGTCTCAGTCACCTACCAGAATTCTCTACCTGTGGAGGGGCCCTGGGAGATCAGAGGGCTGAGGCTATATTTGAGGATGAGCCATAAGAGATTTGCAGAAATGATGGAGGGTTACAATACCATTTCAAATTCTCACATTTAATATTCTCTTTGTTGATAAATAAGATTACCCATCATTCTCCTAGGTGGAGTAAACTCTCTTACTCAAATGTAAAATGAAATTCTTGCCAGAGGTGTAGGTCAGTGACTCTGGGTCCTGATCCAACTGGAAATGGATGTTTAGTTTGGTAAATTAACCAGAGGCATGCTTCTCAAACTTTAATGTCCACCAGATTCCTCTGGGATTTTGTTGAATTACAAATTCTGCTTCAGTAGGTCTGGGTTGGGACCTGGTATTCTACTTTTCCAACCTTTTTTTTTCTAGGCAATGCCCCAGTCTCTGGACAACACTGAGGGCAGAGAAGATTGGGAGCTCCAACCACAGAGCTTCACACTTGATCAGGTCATTTATTTATTCACTACATATGCATACGCTGGGGAGACACCTGCAGAGTCCAGGTTCCCTGCTGGGGATGCTTTAAGTGAGTAAGGCAGGTCTTCCCTGATCTTAAAGAGGTCCCATTAAAATGTCTGATTTCTGGGCATCAAAGGACCTGAAATACAGACTAAAAAGGCAATCTATAGACTGGGTGAAAAAAATTGCCAAATTATATATCATATTTTACCACATAATCATCACAGATTTCATGGTATTTGCTTTTTTTTTTTTTTAATGTAGGATGTGATCATTATGTGAAGATTTTTTGGAAAAAAAAAGTGCCACTATTACTTAAAACTCATTTATTACTAAACTGTCTTTAAAGCAATATTGAAATCTATAAAACACCCATGAGTATACATTAATTTTGTGGCAACAATTATGCAGTGAAACAGAGGATCTGATGAAGACAATATCCTAGATACATAAAGAACTCCAACAAGTCAACAACAACAACCAAACCAACAAGCTGATTAAAAAACAGACAAAGGATTTAAGTAGACATTTCTCCAAAGAAGGTATATAAATGACCAACAATAACATGAAAAGATGTTCAGTATCACTAATCATCAGGAAATGAAAATTAAAGCTATAATAAAATACCATTTCACCCATTAAGATGGATAACTAGAAAAGCAGGAAGGGAGGAAAGACAGGAAGGAAGGAAAGAAGGAAGGAAGGAAGGGAGGGA
>NW_026000000.1:8062040-8067827 GCF_001458135.2 Marmota marmota marmota | reverse complement strand
CCAAAAAAAAAAAAAAAATCCTGCATGATTTCATTTCTATGAAGTCCTTAGTAGTCAAATTCATAGAGACAGAAAGTTGAATGACAGTTTTCAAGGACTGGGCATGGGGAAATGGGGAGTTATTATTTAACAGGTACAGAGTTTCAGTTTTGTAAGAAGAAAAGAATTCCAGAGAGTTTACATCAATGTGGATGTACTTAATGCTTCTGAATGATAAAGTCCATAAATTTTGCGTGTACTGTACCATAATTTAAAAGCAATAAAACAATTCATACTTTCTGCAACTATCCGATGTGTCTGTGATGTAGGACTTTTGTAGTGTAAGAAATGTAGAGGTCATGTGGTAAAAAGGAACTACCGGGTTCTAGTGAGGAAGAAAGATAAACCAGGCAGGTAAATGTGACTTCAGTCAGAGTAGGAGGGGCTAAAGTACAAGTGAGCTTGTGCTGTGGGAGCAGGGAGGAGAGGACTGAGGCTTCAGGGATAGGAAGATGGTGGTCTCCAAGCAGCTGTGGCAGTGAGGATGGGAGGAAAGGGGCACTCCTGGGCATACTGAGAACTTATGGAAAGGCTCAAGCCACCCATGGATGCAGGCATAAGGGAAGAACATGGCTGGATTCTGAATGAAACTTCTAACTGCTAGGCAGGGATGTCCCGGTGAAGCAGATGAGAGGATGGCCATGAGCTCAGTGTGTGCCGGGGTGGATTTGATGGTCCTCATGAGCCTCAAGGGGAGTGTCAGGGAAACAGTCACAAGAACTGGTGTGAGGTTGGCTGGAGGATGCCTGTTAAGAAATCGATGGGCTATACAGGTGGTAGGGCACCTGTCAGAGTGTTGACTCTCCTAGGGAATGTGCTCAAGGAGGGGAGAACCCCAGAGACCATGGACACTCAGGAGAGGTGGGTGCAGAGGGCAGTCTGACCATGGGAAAAGGAACTGCAGCCAGACAAAGAAGCTGGCAATGGTGTGCCAAGGGGAGACTCGTTATTATCACCTCCAAGAATGAGGGCATATTTAGGCAGGCCACCATAGCTCACGCTTGTAATCCCAGCGGCTCCAGAGGCTGAGACAGAAGGATCATGAGTTCAAAGCCAGCCTTAGCAATGGTGAGGTGCTAAGCAACTCAGTGAGACCCTGTCTCTAAATAAAATACAAAAAATAGGGCTGGGAATATGGCTCAGAGGTCAACTGCTTGTGAGTTCAATCCCAGGTACCAAAGAGAAAGAAAGGAAGGAAGGAAGGAAGGAAGGAAGGAAGGAAGGAAGGAAGGAAGGAAGGAAGGAAGAAAGGGAGGGCATGTTTGGAAACATCAATGCCAAAGGGATCAGACAGAAGAGATGGACTGCATGTGCCTCAAGAGAGGTGGATGGACAGGTTGCTCACACGAAGAGCCAGAACTTGATGCATGGGTGGACCTAGATTTGTAGAGAAATGGGTTAGGGGTAAGGAGGACTCCAAAAGAAGGTGGTGAGTGAGCCAAGCCTTGGGGCTGAGCAGCAGTTCGGTGGGAGGATGAGGAGGGCCACAGGTGCAGAGCAGAGAGCAGAGGAAAGGCCTGGACCACGTGGCGTCTTGGTGGGACCAAGGGAGCAGAAACGGGAAGATGACACTGCCTGCCACTCACAGGAAGCCGTGCTTCATCCCGGAGGCAAGGGGGAGCCGTTTGAATATTTTAAGCAGGGAAATGACATGGTTGGAGTGTGTTTTAGGAAAGTCCCTGGGCAGCAATGCAGAGGATGGATCAGAGGGACTGAGACAGGCTGCAAGGGACCCACTGGGAGACTCATGGTAATTAAGCCTGCGATGTTCCTGATTTTCCTGTCTTCAGTCTCTACTCGCAAGAAATCACTTTCTCCTTAGAGGACAGGGGTGGCCTGACCCTTCCAGCTCTCCTTCTGCTAGATACCAGTGACTTAATTATAGAGAGGGAGGACTCACCCGTGCTTTATTGAGGAGGATGCTGAGGCTGGCTGAGGCTGACTGAGGCAGGCAGGAGTGTGTTAAAGTTCATTTAACTCTGCGAATGGTGCTCACTTCTTCTTCCATTCATTTTGGGGGATGCTGCTAACTAACTACCAGTCCTCCTCTCCAATTCTGGTAACAGTGAAGTTTCCTGTTGTGTTTTCCTTTAAACACTGAGGTTTTGCTTCCATATCACATGCACTCCCTGTGTTTATTTTTTACCTCCACTTGGCCTCTAAATCAATAACTGGCCTAATTCAATAAAAATAAATCAGAAGTGCTTCTGGCTCTCTCTGTTTCTTCTGAAACAAGGAAGTAATGATAGCTTTTCCTGGAAGTGTGTGAATTAGTTCCAGGGGCTCCCTGGCAATGCTAGGGGTGCTTAACTGCCGTGAGGATACTGGAGAGCCCAAGAGGTCTTCAGGGGGCCTTTGAGTCAGTGCCCAAACTTAAAGGAAAATCACCAGTGCGTCTGGCTCCAGGCTAGTTTGAGGGGTTTTGTTTTGTTTCGTAGTGCTGGGGATTGAACTCTGGGCCTTGCACATGCTAGACTAGTGCTCTAGTGCTGAGCTACATCCCCAGAGCACTATTTTAATTTTGTGAAAGTTATCCCTCACTCCCCAAAAGATGAAGGCCCACTGGTATATCAGAATAAAGACACACTGCAAGCATGTAAACTAATTAGACAAACTGGATGCATTGCCAGACACTCAGAAGAACCTGTGTGATCCAGTGGGCCTCGTTACCTGATTAAGAGAGTTTGGAAAGTAGATTGTTGCATTTGATTTCTCTGCTAAAAGAAGGGAGGTAGTTTTGATACCTTGATTATAAAATGTCTAAAATGCCTCCCCCATTTTTTTTTGCTTGTGTTCTATCATTTTTTTAAAAAAATCTTGCCAACTGTTTTTAATTTCTGATAATATGTACTTCTTGCAAATTGCCATATTGTGTCAAAAACATAAGAAAAATTCCTGCTTGTTCACGAATTGGGTGTTGCAAACACAAAGACACGCATTTGTCATATTGTTGGCACTGTGGTTGAGATAAGTGAGATGGAGACATAAAGCATCTAGCAGAGGAGCTGGTACACAGTAGGGCTCAATAAATAGAAGTTCTCTACACCAGCCTTGTCCCTCCTTGTTCACGAGTAGGGCAGGTTGGCTTCTAGTAAGAAGGGCTGGGAAACTGTCGCTTAGGAACCAACCAGGAAGCACTGTTTTACAGAGATTGTGGCAAAATGGAGCAAGAGTGGAATTACACACCTAAACTGGCACTAGCCACTTTCTCTACCCACCACCCCCGCCAAAAATAATGTCTCCAAGTTATTTTCTAAATTACCCACTAAGGCCTATGTGAATCAACAAGTAGCTATTGACTTTAGTTTCAACTACCATCAAGACTTATTGATCTGAGAGATAAATATCGACCAAATTGAGACTGAGGTCAATGCTGGTCTCTTGGGAAAATACATCTTAATATTCACCAAAACCTGCAGACGCTGGGGCCTGGCATTTTCGACTCTAAACTACTGGTCAGACAGAGGTCTAGTTGAGGTCATCTCTTTATTGTGAGTTGTTATCAGTACAAATTGGTATCTAAGTTGACTTGTTTCTGGAAGAATTGATATTAAAATTTTTGAACTCTTTGTATCTTCAATGAACACGGATAATTTAGTATTTAAAGAATTGTTATTGGTAATACTACCATAAAACAAACAGCCCTTTTTAAATGCATATAACTGCCTTAATTTACTTTCTATGAAAATTAAGAATTTCCTATGCTAAGTCCTTATCCAGAGAAGCACGCCAGCTCAAAAAAAACATACAGACAACAAAGTCAACAATGAACACTTGTAATCAGGGCCACAGCCATTTTTGGAAATGCTATTGAAGACAATCTTGATAAGTAGGGAAAAAATGCTTAAGACATTATTTTGTACCCAAGAATTGCACAACTAATTTTTGTTTATATTTAATGGTTAAAGGAGAGAGGGGGCCCAACTAGACAAAGTTGTTTAATTCAAGATCCATGAAACTAACTCCTATGGGTTGACTATAGAAACTCCATCACTTTTCTTAAATTGAGTACTTGTGTGTCCTCAAATGCAAACCTAGAGGGTGAGGGAGGAATCTTATTGTGAGAATTAAGTGTGATGGCATGCAAAAAGCACTCTCATATAACACACACGTCTGTATCTCATTAAGATATGTCAACAGAACTTCAATAAACTGTCTTTTGCAATACATGCACATTAGGACCATAGTTTCAACAGTGTCTCTCTGTCTCTCTCTCATGCACATACACAACTGCTAAACAACATTAACCACAAAACAAATAATATGATTAAAAACTAAAAATATTAAATAATATGAATTCATACTGATACTAACGAATTAGTGAATAAAAAAATGAATGAAAATGGCAGTTTCTTACCAAAGAATTTCAAATAATAAAGATAGAAGAATTGAAGGAACTAGAAAGTCACCATTAGTATCACCATTAGTGAAAACTGCTGCAGGCAAAAAGCACTGATGAATGCAAAATTAGTGGGGAAAGTTTAAGGAAAAAATAGAATATCTGCATAACCATAATATATCTCCCCTAAATAATCATTAATTATTGTGGTGTTTTTATCATGTGCACAAAATTCTTGACATTCTTCCCTTTGAGAGGTGGAGTTCAACTCTCCTAGTCCATCTTGCTCTCCTGGTCCAAACTTGACTATTGGACTAACTTTTAACATACAGACTTTGGGAAGGGAAAATAGAAACCTTACAGTGATGTAACCTGACAGACATGACCTTGACCATTGACTGAGATGGGCATCACCAGTCGTAAGACATACGGCAGTTCCCCCACTTATCTTCAGTTTTGTTTTTCACCCTTGTTGTTACCCATAGTCAAATACAGTCTGAAAATATTAAAAGGAAAATTCCAGAAATAAAACCATCCATCAGGTTCAAATAACTAAGCTTATATAATTCTCATTACAGTATATGGTTATCATTCTATTTTATTACCTAGTATTGTTGTTAATATCTTGCTGAACTTCATTTATAAATTAAGCTTTATTGTGAGTATGTATGCGTGGGGGAAAAGCAGAGCATATGTAGGTTTCAGTACCATCTGTAGTTTGAAGCATCCATTGAGGGGCTTGGAATGTATCCCTCTGTGGATAAGGGGGTGTGCTACTGTATGGACATCATGTGCCCTGATATGATTCAATGAGAAGAGAAATTCTCTGTGTTTTTCTCCCAAATCTGCAACCTCATATCTAATCATCAGAAAACCTCAAAGAAATACAAATTAAGGGATAGTCTAAAAAAGTAACTTGTTACTCCACTACAAATGTGCCAGTACCATGAAAGAAAAAGACAGAGGAGCTTCCACAGATCAAAGGAAAGTAAGGAGTGTGACAACTGAATGGAATGTGAGATCCTGGATTAGATTCCTGGACAGAAAAAGAACATCCATGGGAAACCTGCTGAAATCTGGTAACACCGACTCACTAACGTTAATGTCTTTCTTTGGATAAATACACCATGGCTATGTAAGATGGTAGCTTTAAGAGAAGGTGGAGGAAGGGTATATGAGAACTCTCTGTACTATCTTTACAACTTTTCTGCAAATTTCAAGTCATTTCAAAATTAAAAAAAAAAAGATTTAACATATTTTCTGGAAGATTCTTCAACAGTCTCTTCAGACTGAGCTATCAGGAAAATTAATGCAAGCAGGTCCACTTTCTATGCTATACATTTTTAAGTACAGCTTTCTCTCTCTCTCTCTCTCTCTCTCTCTCTCTCTCTCTTTTTTTTTTTTTTTTT
>NW_026000000.1:7991361-8062016 GCF_001458135.2 Marmota marmota marmota | reverse complement strand
TTTTTTTTTTTTTTTTTTTGATAATGAAAGATAATTCCATTTGGGTTTTAAAAACTCACTCCAGGAACTGAACATGTAGAAAAGCTGACTCAAAAACTGACCTTAGAAAGACAATGCATTTGTTTGGAGACCAGTTAATTACCAAGAATTTTTAGCACATTGAGAGTCAATAAAGGTAGTGTTAAGTCTCTGACCTATGTTTAAGACTTGAGGGACAATGACAACACAAAACAACGTTACTCACCAGTGTGACTTTCCTCTGTGGTTTCAGCAGCTTTGGTTTGTGGAATGTGGCAGCTATTGGAGCTGTGGGAAGTCAAGGATTTTTAGCTTGCAACTCCCCCAGAACTCTTAATGCCCACCCATAAGCATCACAGACACACTCAGTGCAGACTTTCAGACCCCTTCCTGGCCCCATGGAAGAGTTCCAATTTCTGAACTATGTATCATCGGTTGCTCCTCTTTGAGGAGCCATCCTCCCCTTTCTTTGGATATATCAGTGCCCCTCCTTGGTCAGGTCAATAAAATAGCTCTGAATAAATCACTGCCTCTTTGTAGAGGTCAGATGTGCAGGTGAGAACTAGGTGCATTTGGTAAAGGCTGGGGCTGATACCTTTCCCAGAAGACTCTGTCCTATCTGGTCCCTGACCCTGGAAGCAATGACTGATCCTCATATAGCTCTATGCGGTCATTAGTAAGGGTCTTACTCTCCCTGTTTAACAGAGAGGGAAAACAAAGACCATCTTCTAATATCACCTAACTAGATTTGGGACTTGAAATTGGCATTGAAAGCCCAGGTCTACTTAGCTAGGTTTCATTTTTATCTTTCGTAAGGTAGAGTAATATCTATCCTAGAATAAATGAGACAATACAGAAGGATGACGCCTGGCCCAGAGCAGGTGTTCTCTGCTCCCGTCCTTCCCCAGATGTGTGCTTCTCATGCCTCCCTAACACAAACATCCTTCCATCCTTCCAGCTTTACCACCATTGGTATTCACCTCAGGGCTGACGGGCCCCAGGAGACCACCAGTGGAGCACCAATGGAGGAATAAAATGTATCTGGTCTTGTTATTAAATTGTTTACCTGGGAAATCCTTGTATTCCCAACTATACTTCCAATGTGTTGAGCTATAAACATCCAAATCAAACTGTTATTTTAAGAACTATCTATGAGAGTCTGGGTTCTCCTAAGACTTACGCAGTTTTTTCCCTTACTCAGGTTGCTCTAAATCAAAACTGAGATCACAGAATAATCATCATTTTATACCCAGAACAAATTTGAAATACACTGCATATCTGGAGGACATATTTAAGAAGTCAGAGAGACTTCTTTCCTTTAGATGAACTAAGGAAATGCTGACCCCACCCCTTGCCCCACACCACCATTTTTTGTAGAGCATTTTAAAGATTCAAAGTGAAACACAACATGGGTTCCTCTGTGGATGTTAACCTTCCCTGTGGATGTTGACCTTTCCATGCTGAAACTATGCTGAACCACTCCAAAGGATGGAGATGGTCAAGCACCAGTTGTAATCAAACCCTAGATGGGGATGTCTAGGCCCCAATACCAGTGAATCTCATGTCCTCCATCAGCCTATTTCCCCTGTCCTGATTTTACATTGACTCCCAGGCCAATCTCTGGATTGATCATGGTGGTTTCCACACAGGGAATTGCCATCCAGCTTCCTACCTTTGGCAGGAACTGCAGGAGGAACATCTGCCTTCTCCTTCCGCCTCTTGCCCTTCTTGGGCTGCAGGGGGGCCAAGCTGGTCACGCTGGTGACAGTCTCCCCTGAGCTGTAGAAGGAAAAGGCCCTGGTGAAGCCAAAGTTTGACTTTGTTGTCGCAAAGCAGAAAGGAAAAAGAACTGCTAGTTTCCAGTAGTTTCTGAGTGCTCCCTTTGCAGCTGTGTAAGGAGGAGTCGTCTTACAGCTGGACAAGGATGGCTCTATGCTTATCTCCAGGGATGTCTAGAAGTCTGGTCCTGATCCTTGGATAAGATAAGGATGATGAGATGAGCTAGTTTGTGATTTATAATGTGTTGTTTAAAGTTCAAAATGCCCTGGAGGATCCCCAGGCCAGCTTTTCTACATTATTTAGGGATATACGAGCTGATGGTTTACACCTGGCTTAAATGGTTACACAGTCTGACTTGGCTACATACCAGTAGAATGTTAAAGAGGCCACCAGAACCTTTTGCTTGAGCTCTCCGAAAACCAAGATTCTTTGCCCATCCATTCCATGTCTTTGTGGTTCTTAATTCAAAAACAAGGCACCACCCTGGCAACAGAATGGTAGGGAGCCGCACCCAGAAATCTCTCAGGTCCCCCTTGAATGCTTGGGATTTCTTCTGCTGGAATTTTATCTTCATTATATGCTAAGTGAGTTCACTCTGAGAAGTATGTTTCCAATTAGCTGATCCTGTGCAATCACTACAGTATCAGTTTCTGTGTGTTATCTCTGATAATCCAAAGTGATAGGGATGATCAGCCTTATTACAGATAAGACAGCCAAGGCTTTCAGATGCTTACTGACTGCCTTGAGTGACACTGTTAGTAAGAAGCAAACCTGTCAGTCAAACCCACTCTTGGCCCTCCAGGTGGGAATGCAGTCCACAAATTTCTTGAATGTCCATCAATCTTGTTCCAAAGTCTTCTATTGGCTCTAGCAACCCAGAGGGAAATGCTTTTTAGAATCTCCTGTCCTCAGGCACATGTTCTAGCTAAGTAGGTATGACTACCAGGACAGACTAACTCCCCATCCATAAAAAGTTTTTAGAAGTCCATAAGAATATAACCAATTGCTCAAGCATCAAAATGGAAGAAGGTGGTGAACAGGAAATTTTCACCCCAAACATGCTAATGCGCTCTCCTGAAAGAGCAATCCAAATTGAAATGTGTACTTCCTTTTTTTCTCATAACAGAATGGCAACAATGGAATCTGGGCAAAGCACTCTTTGGATAAGAGTGCAGGGCTGGTATGAGTGCAAACCTTGCCCAGTGGAGAATGACTTAACACGAGCTATCAAAATTGCAGGCTTAGATTCTTCAAACTGGCAATTACACTTCCAGGAACTCATTGTATGGATGTTTTTCACATGTATGAAATGTTTCATGTGTAAGATAAGACATTACAGAACTGTTTGATTAGAAACAACCCAATTGTCAATCAGCTGGGGACTGGTTTGAATAGATTATGGTGAATACACACATGGAGTTTTGTGTGATGAAAAAGAGGAATAAAGAAGTGAAAAAGTGAGGTTTTGGACAGTGTATTCTACTTTTTATATAAAAATAAGGGAAATAAAAATATATATTAGTATTTGCATGCATAAACCTCTAGAAATAGTCAAGAATTTAAAAATAGTGGTCCAGAAGAAAGGGGATACTGAACAACTAAACAGATAGGAGACAGGACAGTGAGGGTTATTACTGGATATGTTTAGGATAAAATGCACATAAATACCTACACTTCATAAGAGATATGTTATTCTAATAATAATCCTAGATATTTGAAAATAAATGAAGACTGAATCACACACTGTGGGAAAAATTCCAAGAATATGGTTCCCACTGAGATTCCTAAGGACAGCTTATTTTCATTGGGAACAGAAACTAACTGGTCACAGCTTTAGTGTACAGGGACAGTTGTGCAAATTCACAAATAGCCAAAAGGAATGCGAGTTTACAAAACTCTGACCACTAAGAGCAAACAAGGGATTAGAAACTCTCAGAATTGCTTAGATATACAAACACATGTACAGTTCAGTTCTGTAGCTTTTTAAACTCTTGAAATGTTTATTTTTTCTTTTCAAAAGAAAGTAATGCAGGTTCACATTTTAAAATGGTAATTACAGGCATGGAGATGAAAGGAAATAAGTTTATCATGACCAAAACACAATCTTTGTAAATATTTCCACAACTCTTAATTGTTTTTTTTTTTAATAGACTTCAAATATTAGAGCCAAAATGAGCAGAAGGTACAGAGATTTCCTAAACACTCCCTCTCCACCACACATGCACAGCATCCCCCATTATCATCCTCCCCCATCAGGGATGCACATGTTACAACTGGTAAGGCCACTCTGACACACCATCATCATACCAAGTCTGTAGTTGACATCAGAATTCCCTCCCGATGTATATTATATGGGTTTGGACAAATGCATAATCACAGTATCCACCATGACTGTGTCATGCAGAGCAGTTTCACTGCCCTAAAGATTTTCTGTGACCTGCCTGTTCATCCTTCCCTCCTCTCAAGCCCCTGGTAACTACTGATCCTTTCTACCTTTACCATCCCCAGAATTTTGCCTTCCAGAGTGCCATATAGTTGGGATTATACAGGATGTAGTCTTTTCAGATTGGCTTTTTTTTTTTCCCCACTTGGTAGTGCACATTTAAAGTTCCTCTGTCCTTTCAGGGCTCAGTAATTCATTTCTTTTTTAGTGATAAATAACATTCTATTGACCGAATGTACCACATTTTATCTATCCACCTGTTAAAGATATCTTGGATGCTTCCTAGTCTGGGCAATTACGGAAAAGGTTGCTATAAACATTTGTGTTCAAGATTTTGTGTAGACAGAAGTTTTCAATTCTTTCTTGTTTTTTATATATGTTTAAAAATCATACCATGTTACCATTTGCATTCTTATTTTTTCTTAATCTACACATTTCATATTGTTAAATTCTCATACTATTTAAGTGAAAAGATAAGTCATACTTAATTTAGCCTTTAACATCTGAACATCCACTTTGTTTTCCAATTTTTATAAATAATGTGTATGTGTGTGTGTGTGTGTTGTATATAATGGTTTTCCATTCTTATGTTTTCATTTTTAAGCTGCATTCCTACAGCTGGAATTACCATGTCACAGAGGAGGACCATTTTAAAGTCTATTTAACACCTACTTTCAAAATGATTTCTGACAAGTCAGTTCTCCTTCATAGCTCTTCAATGAATGAGGGTACCCATGATGTCACACTTTTTGATGCCAAGTTGATCAATTTAAAAAATGACTCATTTAATGAAAAAAAAATGTGATCCCTTTTTACTTGGATTTCTCTGATCATTGTGAGGATGAGCACTTCCCAAGTTTGTCTGGCATGTTTCTTCATTTGTGATGCATCTGCTTTTCTACATTTTCTACATTGTGAGGGTATCTGGATTTCTACATTTGTGATATATTTATTTAGGATCTTGGGTTTTTCTCAGAGATTTGTGTGCACCTTTTGCATCCTCTTGACATATTTGTTGCAAATATTTCTTCCAATTCCCTTTGAATTCTGATTTGTTAAACATACAATCTTTCTTTGTTTTTGCTGAAATCTCTTTTGATGGTTTCCTTTCATTTGTTGCCTCTGAGTTTGGATAGTCTCCCCAACTGCGGTTCACACACTGCAGAATCTAATAATAGTTCCATTTCCTCTCTTTTTTTCTTGGATTTAATTCTTTGGCTCTTTCATGTAAAATGGAAGTTTCTTGAACATTATTTATATGAACTTACGCCGCCATTCTCAGGGCTTTCAGTAGGCTAAAAAGGACTCTCTTTGTCATTACCACTTTCTTTCAAAACAGTAAGACTGCACCAAACTAAATTTAGTTCTAATTCATAGTTCAACAATGAGACCTCGTACAAACACTTCGAAATCACAGTGACATATGATAGATGATTTTTCCCTCAGAATTTCTCTCATTGAGCCAGCAGGGCTGGTAGGACTTTTTTGACCAAGAAAGCCCATCTCATGATTAACTCACAAGAAAAGTTATCCCACATGTTGGGTCGGAACAGGTCTGTATTTTGTCTCTGACACAACAGAGCTGATGCCAGTCAAACCAAAAAAAAAAAGATGAAAAACAGGCCGGGGAACTCCCTCTAAATTAGAGGGCTGTGCGATTAGAGAGAAGTGCTATTTGCCAGAGCTCTATTGAGCAGGGCTGTTTCTCTGGCTCCAACAAGGGTGAGGCAGGAGGTGGCGCGTGCAGGGTTCTTGTAAGATGTACAGACAGTTCCTGCCTGGTCACCCCCCAGGGGTCTCCATCCTGCAAAGGCTCAGCACCTCTGCTCAGTGACCCCTGGTGGCTGGATAAAGGGCAGAGGGGCTGCACTGGAGCCTCTTTCACTCTAACTAGAGAGTGATTCGGGACAACTCACTTATTTCCCTAGAGATCCACACACCAATCTATAAAATGGATCACCAACCCCTGCTAACGTTCCACAGAGTTATGATGAGAATCAGATGAGATGGTGTGGTCTAAGCAAGATCAGGAATGAAATGGATAAATAGCAACAAATTCAGTAGCCAGCATGAGGGAACATGGTGGGGAGTGCAACTCTGGGAGCAGGATGCTGCAACTTGGGTATTTCACAGTGCCCATGTTCTAGCCCTGAGGGAACTTTCAACTTGAACCTTGATCAGAAAACTCTCTGCTGAGTACAGCTTGCCCTTCCCCTGATGAACACCCTCCACAGGCTCAGCAGTGCTGAACAATAGCAATGCAGGACACTCCTGTTAGGCAATGAGGGGAGAGAGGCTGCAACCCTAACAGACTGCTGACCCAGGACATCAGGCAAAGCAGCTGTTATAGTTTGGATCTGGAACATCCTTCAAAGGCTCGTGTGTTGAAGGCTTGGTCCCTAAGGCCTCAGTGTTCAGAGGTGGGGCTTTTGGGAAGTGATAAGATCATGAGAGCTGTGACCTAATCAGAGGATTAGTCCATTGATGGATTCATAATTCTCATTATTGAGAGGTGGTGGAAACCGTAGGAGGTGGGGCTTAGTTGGAGGAAGTGGGTCATTCAGGCAGGCCCTGGCAGGGTAAATCCTGTGCCCAGGTCTTCCTAGTTCTGTCTCTCACTCTGCTTCTTGCCATGAACTGTGTCGCCTTCCTCCACTTCTTTCTACTAAGGTTCTGCCTTACAGCAATGGAGTCAGCTGACCATGAACTGAAACTTCTGAAACCATGAGCCAAAATAAATCTTTCCTCCTTTAAGTAATTCATATCAGGTATTTTGATCAGATCAAAGAAAAGCTGACTAACACAGCGGGTGACCTGGATTTTGCAAGGCATTGAACAAATTCTGAATAACCACTTTTTGCAAAAAAACAAAGTTAAAAATGGTAATAGCTATGTTTGTGTCTATCCTGTGCAAGTCAGTGTGGAAAGAGCTTGGCATTCATAATATCCAGTGCTCCCAGATGAGAAAATTAGACCTCAGAGAGTTCCAGACCCTTTTCAAAGAACACTGACTAGACAGCACATGTGGGATTCAATACAGGTTGGCCTACTTTATGGGCCTTGAAGCTAGTACCCTTGGACCCAGTCCAGACAACACAGAACCAGAAAACTGGGACAGGAAGATAGTTAATTGAGAAAGATCCACTGCTCTGGCTTAAACTAATTCCCTGAAGAGAAGATCCTGGAAGGTGACATTGAAATTTCAGTATATTTTAAATTCGTATTAAATTCAGGCACTGCAGCTGATGAAACCCCTTCCCTGGTGGAAGAAGGAAGGGAAAACCCAAGTGCTGGGATCTTGGGGGCCAGAGATGTGCCCTAGATGAAGGACTATCCCTTGAAGCAGGGGAGTATGTTTCTGCAGATTGTCTGGATAAGTGATGTCCGCCACCAAAATGGTATGCATGGTAGGCCATCATATGGAAATTCTGTGTGTCTCCTCTAGAGTAAGGAGTATTCAGGAGAAGAGAGAGGAATAAAAATTTAAAATTAAAAAAAAAAAAAAACCGCTGTATACTGAACTGATTCTATCAAAGAACATAATTACAACTGAGACTCAGCCTCACCTGCTTCCATAATTGTAAGATCAAAGCACACTCAGGCTGCACTACAGATGAGTCCCTCTGATGTCCCTTGGCCATCAAATGGCCATTCTTATACAGAGAGTGGCCTGGGATATGCTAGAGGTGCAGCTAACCTTGCAAGCTAAGGGGCTCTCATCCAGCCAACCATGCATCTTTGTGCCTGGCACATATGAACTATGAATCCAAATGTTCCCTTGACTTCTATCGAATCTCATTTCTTGTTTAATAAGTATGTACTTCTTATCCCTGGGTACAGAGTTTCCTGTTGTATGCTCCAAAGGGATTTATGGCCTAAACTGAGGTAGATAGATAGGGACAAAGATCCCAACCCAGAAAACCCTTAACAAGTGGACTATGGAAGCCATGTTGGCTCTGGTCCTGCCAACACCTTCCTGGGCCTGCAGAGCAGGTGTTTCTTAAGTTGATCTATGTCACCCCCCAGAAATGTCCTCCTGCTTCCTTTCTTCCTACTTGCATTTTTTGGCTCTGACAAGGCAATGCCTGACCTAAATCACCAGAGAGATCCATCCATTTCTTTTCGAGCAGCTCTGTGGCCTCTTTTCTAAGATTCCATGCAGGATCAGTACCTCATAAAAAGTTAAGTGTAGAATCTTGAAGGAAGATTGCTGACCTCTACAGCTATGTCACTATGAAACTTACTGTCACTTTAAAAATAATAATAAACAATACTAATAACTACAGGTACCTCCCTCCCCAATGTCAACTGCCACAAAAAGTCCAAGGATTCATATATACAGGGCAAGTTTCCTGAACCTGACATCTTACCATAGGCTTTTTGAACTTGTTCCGGGGGTGTCTCCTGCCATTAAAGTACCCAAGGTCAATGGTACCACATGCCAGAGCTGCTTAGGAGTTATATAATTTCACTTTCAAGATGAGTGAATGGCCCACTTCATCACAGTGACTCCATTGGGATGTGGTAAGCACATAGAGGGTGTCACGTATCATTATCTTATCAATGACATAATCATCATCGTTATGTGGAATCTTCTTTCTCAATGTTTGAGTGGAGAATGGAGCGGGACAGTATTCCTGGGAGCTAAGCCAGAGCCAGCTTCTGTCCTAAGACCTTCTAACATGCATATTCTGACAATATCAGAACCAAACCTGCTCCTTTGTGAGGTGGTTGCCACGTCATATCTGGGTTCACAGCCACCCTGTAACCATTCACAATAAGTAGGTTATGTCACATAAGAAGTTCACTGATAGAGCCACATACTAGATAGTTGTATAACTTCCACCAAGGGAAGCTCTTCCTTTGCAGTCCCTTCCAGCTTTGTGAATTCTGCCACAGAGGCTTGGCCAGGCTGGTATTTTCGTTTGACCTTAAAACTTCTGAACACTAACCAGTTAAGATCAGAAAATGTTTTGTTAATATGTAGGGAGGCCCTATAGAGTCCTGGTCTTGGGTCATAACACTAATGGCTGGGAGAGGTCACTGAGGCGGTGTCTTCAGCATCTGCCCCACTCAGAATTGACAGCACCTGTTTGGGTAGGATTGACCCCTTCCCCCAGCTTGGCACAACCTTACTCTGGCTGTAGTGCTTGATCCAGGCTGCTCTAATAGAGGGGAGGTCAGAGTTGTGTTTGCTGGTTAGGAAGAGAGACAGTGGGTTCTTGAAGGCCACAAGTGAATGTATGTGGCTCTGTTCCCTTCCAGCCTGTCCTGAGGACAAAAGGCTACTTGGAGTTAGTACCAACCAGAAAAAGGGCCACCACCCCAATCACCCTGGGTCCCTCTGGACTGAGCTGCCCTCAGACACTGTACCATCCCCAGTTAGGTGAGCCGCAAATCCCTTCCTAGGTTACACCATCTTGGCTTTTGTCATCTGGAGTGAAAAGATTCATAAATGACAAAATACTCCCATTTATCTAACAGTTGGCAGTTTTATTCATGCTGTAGGTCAGCAGAGACTAATTTGTACCTTGTAGGGTATTTAGGAGGATTAGAAAGAAATCCCCTGAAATACAGGACATGGGTACACTACAAGCAATTGTGAGGAAACAGCCCATGATCCCTGCCATCTCATCAAATCTTCATAGTGACCCTGAGCACGAGGGACAATGGCATATCTGTGCTATTTTGTAGAGGCTTAAACATTCCCATAGAGGTTGAATGACTGGCTCAAGGTCACAAATCTGCCAGGTAGCAGGGCTTGACCTGATAATGAGGCTGCCCAAACCCAGATGTTATGCACTGCACATTGTGCCAGTGTAGAGAACCAATCTCAAAGGCCTGTCCTGCCCCCTCCTACTCCTACCTGAGAGGCTGTGGAAACAGGATGACAGATCAGCACTGGGGTGAGAGTACATGACTGAGAAATATAGCCATCAGGGGCGCAGGAAAGAGGCAGGCGGTGGGACACACACGTGTCTTCCATCCCTGCCCTCAACACCCTGCTTGCTCTGGTGAATGTGGACAGAGGAGGGTCTACAGCATTCATGAACATTAAAAACCCAGCAGAGAGCTGGGGTTGTGGCTCAGTGGTAGCATGTGTGAGGCACTGGGTTCAATCCTCAGCACCACATAAAAATAAATAAATAAATAAAGTTATTGTATCCAACTACAACTAAGAATATATATATATATTTACAAAAAAAAAAAAAAAAACAGGAGAGAGTAATGAACAGTGATTGGACCACAGCCTAGGTCTATTTAGTTTCATTGTCCTTGGAGACACAAGGTCCTCCCTCAGAAAATATCTCTGAGGATGCAAAATGGTCTGCCCCAGACCTGTATCCCAGGATAGCCCTTGCACAAGCTGCTTACACTGGAATCTGTGGTCACAGGAAGGCCACTGCATGCAGCAGATTTTGCATGCCCAACTTGATGCCTTCGTGAGACAAAATAGCACAGATATGCCATTGTCCCTCGTGGCTTCGGGGTCAGTGCAGCCAATCCTAATCGACCTTCACTATGCCTCTCCCACTTCTCCTTCTGCTGCCCGACTTTCCCTAGCATCTGTTTTTGTTACTAGTGTAAATGCCGACTTCTGAAGCACTCACAGTGAATTCCAAGCTTCTGAGCACATCTGGGATAGCGTGTTTTCCCTGGAGCCTGGCAGCCTGGGCTGGCATCCTGTGAGCTGTGCTGCTCACAGGTGAGGAGGCCTCAGCACACCGTCATTTGTTTTTTTGTTGTTGTTGTTGTTGTTGTTGTTTGTTTGTTTTTTCTTTTTATCAATTTCTCATCTGGCAAATGGGGACCATGACAGCCTCCACCTAAGGGATTGTTGCTAGGAGTGAAAAAAGTGTGTGTCCCATGATTTGTGTGGTTTCCAGGACATGGCGATCAATGAAAGCACAGCTTGGTTGTTGTTATGATTGCCATCCTTGGTGCTGCCCAGCCACCCTCTTGATGCTCTGTCCTGCATCTACACACCTTCCAAATCCCATGACCAGGATCCTCTACTCCCCAGGCTTTCACCCCTAGGATACTCTCTCTTCCCCCAGACCCCCAGCCCTGTTCATCCAGAACACCCTCACTTATCCTTCGGAATTGGCCCAAATACCCCATCCCCAAAGGCCTTACCTCCAACCACTATGGACAGTTGCAATAGATCCTGGGCATGCCCAATATGAGAGCTACCTCAGTTGTATTTTACTGGGCTTCCCATTAAACAGGGACTTCAAGGGCATAGACTGTATGTTATTTCATCTTTGCTCTGTGGCTTTGTAACCTGAATCAGAAGAATTCCTCAATAAACACTGACTTATAATAGAACCATTTGCAAGGAACTCACTCCTTACTAGAGATACTCAAAGCACTTTATACAGACCAATTCATCTAACCCTCCCAACACTATGTGCTAGGTCTATTATTGTCCCCATTTTTTAGAGCCAAAGCACACAGCAATCAGTGGCAGAGCTTGACTTTGAATAAAGGCATATTGGCCCCTCAGCCTTAATCTTCCAAGAAAATTGCCTTGCACAGAAGGAATAAATGTCCTGTCACCCTGTGACTAACCAGTATTATAAAAAAGAAGCAAGCACTTGCATATCTAAGATCAGAGCACCCATCTTTAGATTCTCTTTTAAATCACACTTCTGTCTTAATTCTGAGATCTTGGACATGTCACTTATTAATTAAATTCCATACTTCCATTTTCTGGGGATGCTTAAAAATCTCTGATGATTCATAGAAGACTGAAAAATGCTTCAAATTAAGCTCACAAGCCATGATAGAACAGTTCCTGCAATTTATCCTGCATATAAATAGCCCAAACCCCTATCTATCCATGAGAAAGAGTAAGTACCAAAAAACACAGAGAAAGCGGGAGGGAACTCCAGTTGTAGCTGCTGTCAGCACGTGCAACCTAGTGCCTACTTTTTGTCTATCATTTGCAAACACTTTATTGTCTTAAATCCAGGAAGTATATAGGCTGGGGATTGCCTTTCCTGTGCTCCCAAGCTATCCTTCCAACAACCTGCTTGACCTGCAGGGTGAAAGGTATCACAGCTCTGTGCAACTGGTAGGATTTCATTTTAAATCTGATGTTCCAAGACTTTGGGGGACAGGGTCATACTTACTAGCTGAGCTGCTCTCAGAGCTCTTTTCCCCAGGGAGGGCATGTTTAAAACCTGGCAGAACTCAGAGATATTCCCTCCCCTCTGCTATGTCTGCATCCTCAGCACACATGGCCATGGGAAAGGAAGTTTCCCAACCCTGAAGGTCAGGGCTATTCCTCCCAGAGCATGGCAACTTGTGACCTCAGGGATAATACACATTCACATTGAGCCTTGTTTTTTCTCCTCTTTGGAAAACTCTTAGTAAATCATGGAATTTCCTAGAGTCACCAGGTCTTTCCCTAGTCACTTGGAGAGGCCCCTTTTTCTGTGACCACAGTCTCCTCAGTACCAGCATGTAACCTCTTCCTGAGGGTCCCTCCCCTGCCTGAGGGTTTCCATTCCTAGTATCTTGCCCTGGTTCTGTGCTTTCTGCCCATACCCACTTAGGACAAAGTGGTCAGAGGATGGAGAAGGACAGTGGTCCTAACCAGAGCTCAAGACCCCAGAGGCCCAGCTGCCCATGGCAGCAGCAATGACCAAGCCAACTGATGAGACTCCAGGACCTGGGGGCCCCAGTCATGATGGGGACAGGAAAAGTTGTCTGGGCTGCAGAGGTGAGGCATATTCAGGCCAAAGACAAGATGTGAAGGCGAGAACTGACCTGTTCACTATCGGGGCACTGTAGCAGGAGCTCAGGGCTGCACTAAGTAATTTAAGCATAAGGTTGTAGTTAGGAAGATGAATGAAAAGTCAGGCAGGTGCTCATTCCCAGGTTCCAGAGGTAGATCTAGGGTTTATCCAACAGGAGGCACACCCATGGGGAAAGCTGTGAATCAGGCACCCCACCTTACTCCCTGGAAGTACAGCGTGGCTGGCAGAGAAGCAGAGGTAGCATTTGAGCAGGACTCTCTGATCCTCCCTGACCTCCGTGTTAGAGTCTAGAAGCCAATGAATTGAAGGTCTGGTTGCCAGCCTGTGGCACCTTTAAGAGGTAGAGTCTGGTGTGGACCAAAGCTAGGTCATTGAGGGTATGCCCCTGCTGGGGGATCATGGGACCTTCGTCTCTACCTGACTCTCTCTTAGCTTCCCTCCACCATGAGGTGAGCAGCTTTGCTCCACCACATAACATAAGCCAAAAAAACAACAGAGCCAACAGACCATGGATTGAAACCTCTGAAATCATGAACCAAAATAAATCTTTCCTCTTTTTAAGGTGGTTTTTAAGGTATTTTGACACAGCAACGGAAACCTAACACAATCGGGTACTCCAGAGCTGGGGATAAACCAAACTCTACCAACCACCAGGCTAAGATGACACACTGCTTGCTCAGTTCAGTCTCAGTTCATCACGGCAGGGGTAGGGGGAGGCCTGGGAGGGGAAGGAGGAGGGACCAATCAGCACAAGTCGCAGGCTAATTAGACACAAGCATGGCAGGAAGCAAACACTGAGTAATGATGGCCAGCCAGCTGCTCTGCAGCCTCAGACTGCCCAGCCATATCCTCCCCCAAGAATGAAATGACAGTGTCACCCTAGTTCTTGGGGCTTTGTGGGGAAGCATGCTTTAAAAAAAGAAACAGCTTTATTGAGGTATAATTGATGTACTGTAAACTTTACTGTTGAATGTAAAATTCAACAGTTTTTAAAAGGATCTCTAAAGTCATGTAATGGTCAGTCACTAAGGTTAAGTTTCAGGATGTTTCAATCACCCAGAATGTCCCTCTTGCCCATTTTAAATTAATCTCCACTTCTAACCATCAGCCATAGGTGATTATTAATCTACTTTCTATCTCTATAAATTTACCTTTTCTAGGCATCTTACTAACATGGAATCATATGATATGGGTTTTTTTTGTTTTGTTTTGTTTTTTGCATCTGGCTTCTTTCCCTTAGTAGTGTTTTGAGACTAGCCTATATCTGAAGTCTGTTTCATTACCAGGCAGTATTTCATTGGGTAGATAAGCTAAATTTTGTTTACTTATTCACTAGTTGATGGACATATTTGGATTGTCTCTACCAATTGATGGACATATTTGGATTGTCTCCAGTTTCTGGTTATTATGAATAAAGAAACTATGAACATCTACATATAGGTCTTTGTGTGGACAGATCCCCTCAAGTGGAATTGCTGGCCATATGTTAAGTTGTATGTCTTAAGAAACTACCAGACTATTTTTCCAAGTGACTGCACCCTTTCACATTCTCGCCAGCAACATATAAGGATTCAGTTTCTCCACATCCCTGTCAGCACCGACATCGTCTGCTTTTGGATTCCAGCCTTCTTGTCAGTCTGCAGTGGTATCACATGGTGGTTTACATTTGCATTTCCTTAATGCCTAATGATATTGAACATATTTTAATGTACTTATTAGCTACTTGTATATCTTATTTACGGAAATATCTATTCAAATCTCTTTTGTCCATTTGTAATTACATCATCTTATTATTGAGTTGTAAGAGCTCTTTATATATTTTGTCAACAAATTCCTTAACAGTTACCTGATTTGCAAGTATTTTCTTTCATTTAGTGGCTTATCCTTTAATTTTAAAATGTAATTACAAAGGTTTTCAATTATTTTTAATTAATTTCGAGGACAATAAGAGACAAGGGTCTCAGTTAATAATTTTGTCTTTGAATATCTATGAATCTAACACTATTGTCTTGGCTTTGTATCAAAATTCAATTGACCATAAATGTAAGGATTTATTTCTAGACTCTCAGTTATGATCTCTGTACCTATATTTGATCTCTGTACCAATAATCTCTGTACCTATATTTGCACAAATCCCTAAATGTCTTGATTACTATAGCATTAGAATGAGAAGAAGTGTAAATCCTCTTTGTTCTTTTTCAAAATTTACATATATAATTGAGAATCAATTTGTCAATTTCAACAAAAAAGTGTGTGGTTTAATTTCTACATATTTAGATATTTCCCTGATGTTATTTTGTTAATGATTCTTAGTTTGATTCCAATGTAGTCAAAGAACCACTTTATGATTTCAATTATTTTAAATATTTTGAGGTTTATTTTATAGCTCAGGATATGGTCTATTTAATGTTCCCTGGGGGCTGGGGGAAAAGCATGTTCTTCTATAGTCGGTGTTTTATGTCAGCCAGGTCCTGTTGGTTGGCTGCATTGTTCAGATCTTCATCATCCTTGCTGATTTTCTGTCTATAGCAGATCTATCAGGTGTTGAAAGGAGGCTACTGAGGGTACTCAGGTTCCTACGCAGAACTGGATTTATCTATTTTTTTTTCAGCTCTTTCAGGTTTTGCTTTAATTTTGTGGTCTTTTGTATGATGTGTTACACATTTAGGAACTTTGTATTCCTGGCTGATTGATCATTTTATCATTTAATGCCCCTCTTGGCCTCAGGAATCTTAATTTGCTCTTACGTCTATTTTATCAAGTATAGTGTAGCCACCCTGATGTTTTTGTTGTTGTTTATGTGGAATATATTTTTCTCTTCTTTTTTTCCAATCTACCTATGTCACTTTATATGAAATGAATTTCTTAGAAACAGAGTATAGTTGGATCACACGTTTTTATCAACTCTGCCACTCTCTGTGATTTGATTGGTATATTTAGACAATATGTATATACACACACATATATGTGTGTGTATATACATATATGTGTGTGTGTGTGTGTGTGTGTATTTTTGTTTTGTTTTGTTTTTTGTTTTTGGTACCAGGGATTAAACTCAGGGCACTTAACCACTTAACCACTGAGCCACATCTCCAGTGCCACCTCCCCCCCCGCCTTATTATTATTATTTTTTTTGTATTTTATTTACAGACAATGTCCCACTGCATTGCTTAGCCCCTCATTAAGTTGCTGAAGTGGGCTTGGAACTCAAGATCCTTCTGCTTCAGCCTCCTGAGCCTCTAGGATTCCAAGCACGCACCACTGCACCCAGCTCTATATTATTTTTGAGTCGGGTTTTGTTTTCACAATTATTTTAGTAGCTGGTTTGGTCAATGATTGACCAACATTGACTGGTACCAGTATCCATCACTGAGTGAAGTATGGAGACTTCTTTTCTATTTGGGTCATTTTATCTTCCTCACTTTAAAATATCAATGTCATGAGTATGAGATAGTTTTGTAATTCTTGATTTAATCATTAAATATTATTTTAAAGCTCATGAGAATCCATAGACTCTTCTACTGTATGTATCAGCTCTTTCTGTTGTTCCTTCTTTCTTCCTGATGCTGCCCCAATTTTTTTCTCAAAAAAAATTTTTTCATACTTATTTTATTATTTTTTAAATTTTTTTATTAGTTGCTAGCAAGTCTGCTAGTTACAAATTATTTTGGTTTTTTGTGGCTGACTGTTCTATTCTTTCAATATTTAAGAAATGCACCATTTATTTCTGTTCTGCAAGGATTCAGAGAATAAATGCACTGACATGCAAATCATCTTCTGCTTGCTTCCGCTGTGTCTCCACGTGGGTTACATCAGGTTTATCCTGCTTGGCACTCACTTAAATCCTGAAGTCTTTTCCTTTGCCACACTTGGGAAGTTTTCAGCCATTATTTCCTCCAATTCTCTTTTTGCTCTACACTCTTCCTCCTCTAGTTCTGGAACTCCAGTGACAGAATGTCAGGTCTTTTGTCCCCTAGGTCCTTGAGGACTGTACTTTGCTTGTTCTCCTTTAGTCTATTTTCTCTCTGTGATTCAGACAGATGAATCCTACTGATCTGTCCTCCAGTTCACAGCTCTCCACTGACATCTCCACACTACCATTGTAAGGATTTTAAAATTCTCATTCATTAAGAATTTTATCTATTATTATATTTTTAAATTACACAATTTCCATTTTTAAATAATTTCTCTTTATTGGCTGAGTTTTTCTATTTTGCCATTTGTTTTAAGAGATGTTGTAATTTCTTGTCAAACATTTTTTGATGATGCCTTTAAAATCCTTGTCAGTTCAATACCAATACCTGACTCATCTCCGTGTTGACCTAGTCAATGATCTTTTCTAGTTCAAGCCATAATGTTTGTGTTTTTCAGTGTGACGAGTGATTTGGGGAAGAATCCTATTAGGAGGTTCTGGGTTCTATTTAAATCTTCTAATTTTTTGCAGGCTTTCGCCCTGTTTAGGTTATCACACGATCTTGGCCAACTTCTGCAGGCCAAGAAGTTCATTTCACCTTCAGAGCCTTTACAATCTTATTTTAACCTGTTTGGATTATTTGGGAGCTGCCTGAGTGGGAGGGGTTTCCCTAGATGGAGCTGGATGTCTCTTGGTGAGTGGGCCCATGGAGAAGAAGAAACTTCCTAGTTGGGCCTCTTATTGGGTCTGGGTTCCTCTTTCCAGTGCTTTCCTCCAGCCCTGATGTCATCTGGGGAGGGGAGTTTCAGGTCTATGGAAAGAAGAACCCCTATCTTGATGCTTATTGTTATTGGGAGGGGCTCCCAACCCATGCCCCTTGCTGGGGTGTAGGGATAAGCTGAGCTTGTCAGAGAAATGCCCATTAGATACAGGGAAGGAATGAGCTTACCTGGGTGCTTTCTGTCACTAGGCTGGGAATAAAAAAAAAATGGGTCTAGTCCCCTTCTTCTGTTGGATGGAGAAGACATAAGATGCTCTGCAACTTTGTAATTCCCCAGACCAGGGACCCTTGAAAGAAGACTTCCTTCTTCTGACTACCTCCCCAAGTCCTCCTTGGGTTTTCTCTTGTTATTTCCAGAGTTTATAGATGTGCTTTCCAGAGAAGAGCAGGAAAAATTGACCTATGCTATCTTGTCTGCATTAGAAGCCCCCAAATTTTAAATGATATGAGTTTGCAAATATCTTTTCACAACTACCTATGAGGTGTGTCCCACCAGGTAAAAGTGGGGCGACATTGGTCCAAGGACATTAGGAGCATCTGTGGTCAGAAGGTACCAACATGGTTTTGATCAACTTCGAGTCCCCTCCTAAACAGGGGTGCAGACCTGCACACTCCAAGCTTCCTCCAGCATGCGGGTTGGGCTAGCATGAGTCGAATACTATCTGGACCCTCCAGGGGAGATAATCAGATTGTGAAATCTTCCAACACGCACACACATGCAGAACACACATTGTTAAAGGGCTTATTTATACACTTACATGTAGACCATTAGGTAAAATTCTTATTTAACTGGTTTCTTAGTCATAGCAACAAAAAAAGTACAATAGCAGAGTTTCATTTGGAAAAAAGAAGAAAATATTCCTACCTGTTCTGAGGACATTTCACCAAATAATGTCTCACTGTGAAAGAAAAAAGAAGAGAGAGGTAAATAAATGCTACTTTGGATATATATATATATATATATATATATATATATATATATATNNNNTATATATATATATATATATATATATATATATATCTGGGGGTTTTTGCATACGCTCTTGGGGGAATACAGCAAAGACATCACAGGACACCCCAGAAACTTGACATTTTTCCAGTTCTGGATCTAGTCAGGCAGGAAACCATACATGTCAGACTTCCTGGTTTTATAGCTCATAATATTTATTTTTGGCCAAAGCAGGTTGATTGGTTTCTAAACAGATAGATCTTGAGATGAAAGTGTCACAGAATTCCAAGCTCTACCTTAGTCACGACAAAGCCTTCCTGAGATCAGATGAGACAGCTGGTCTCCACTTAAAAGCTCCTAATATATGATAAAATGGGCGAGCATTCTCTGATTAATGCTCTTCCCAGACTCAAAAGAGGCCCTTGGGAAACCAGTCTTGGAGCAAGACATCCTTCTATAGCAGGTCTCTTTGGAGAAAACTAAATGATTCTGGCTGCAGAGGAAAAATAAGAATACCTAGGAACTTAATGAAACAAGTGTCAAATTCAAGGCCTATAATTGAATTTCCTCCATATAGAAGGAAAGTTGGAACAGCTAGGGGAATCCTGGGTTGTGTTGAAGGGTCACATCCATGGTCCTAGGGAATCACGCCTCCCTGTGTCTGTCCACACCTAGTATAATGCTGACTCTGGCTTGGCCACATGAGCTGCTTGGGCCAAGGGAACATCAGTCAATGGGTCCCAAGTGCGGAAGCATCAATGGCCTTTGGCTGTGGAGTCTGCTCTCTTGTTGCAGGGAACTCTTCTGATACCTCCTGAGGAAGTCTTGCCAGCCCACTAGAAGATGGGACAGCATGGAGCAGACATCGGTCATCCAAGCTGAGGCCCCAAAGTAACCTGCGCCGGCTACTCCACTATTAGATTGTTACTAGCCAAGTGTCTCCACTTAAGACCAGAAGAACTGCTCAGCTGGGCCCAGCCCAAATTGCTGACCTGCGGAACTGTGAGCAAATACAACACTTGCATGAAATTGTTAAATTTGAAGTAACCAATGCAGGTTTCATTGCTGGCTGGGAGACTTTCAGCTTCACAAATGTCTGTATAGCTTTATCTTGTCCAACTCCTGACCAGTACCCAGATTCTTCCTATACTCCATTTACTGAGTAACTACTGAATGCTAGATAATTTATAGATGCAACAATAACAAGAGCAACCATGGTATGTATTAAATAATTCCTATATTTGTAGCACTATTCTAAGAGTATTTATATGGACCAGTGGTCTTCAGTCTAGGGTTTTCATACCCCAAATCACTCTCATGTAGGACAGTTTGAAGGAAACCAATTTCTGGATCTTCATCTTCCACGTCGTTATTCTTTCAAACAAAACAATGTGCCATTTACTTCGGATCTGTATTCTTTCCCTCCCCTGTCATGATGTAACTGTTTTCTATTTTATAAAACCAAGGCAAACTTTTCATTCATCAAGATAATATTAGGAGACCTGCCCTAGGGGGAAATGCCAGTAGGCAAAAACAAGAGATGATGTCAGTGTTGAGAAAGTGAGTACCTCTTGACCAGCTAGCCAACCCTTCCACAAGACAGGGCTGCACATTTCCAATATTTTGCTTGCAATAAACATTGAGGAATATTATGTCAGATTCATTCCACTGTCTTTCCTATTCTTATTCCCCCTCTCTTCCCTTCATTTCCCTTTGTCTAGTCTACTGAACTTCTCTTCTTCCCCACCCCCTGCACCTCTTTTGTGTGTGTGTGTGTGTGTGTGTGTGTGTGTGTGTGTGTGGTTTAGCTTCCACATAGCAGCATGATTCACAAGGGCTGTGCTATGGAGCCAACACAGGTGCTCTTCAACAGATGAATGGATAAGTAAATGCGGTATATATACACAATGGAATATTACTCAGCCATAAAGAGGAATGACTTTATGACATTCACCAGTAAATGGATGATCTGGAGACCATCATGCTAAATGAAATAAGCTGATCCCAATATCCCAATATGAAGAATATGAACTTTCCAACAGTTAAAGCATGTTTATGCGCTCGCGCGCTCTCTCTCTCTCTGTCTCTCTCTGTCTCTCTCTGTCTCTCTCTCTCTCTCTCTCTCTCTCTCTCTCTCTCATTTATTTATTTATTTATTGGTACCAGGAATTGAACTCAAGGGCACTCAACCACTGAGCCATATCCCCAGCACTATTTTGTATTTTATTTAGAGACAGGGTCTCACTGAATTACTTAGTATCTCACTTTTGCTGAGGCTGGCTTTGAACTCAAAATACTCCTGTCTCAGCCTCCAGAGCCGCTGGGATTACAGGATTGCACCACCACACTTGGCTTCTCTCTTTTTTCTAATAAATGGTTTCTAAATAAATGGTCATAAATGATCATGGTAATTAACAACAAGACATTTAAGTCTAAAAAACAGGTGTAACCATTTAATTTTAAGATGTTAGCATTTGCAGTGTTCTGGAATTATTGCATCCATTGCAATAATTCACATTTGTGATGAAAAGTTTTGATATCAACAAAAAAAGATCAAGAGTTACTTAGTTTTGTGAATTATTTTAGAAACTATTCAGGCAAAAGTATTTGAAGACCACAATTTCATACTCTAATTTAATATTCACAATAAACTTATCTTCACTGCTGTGTAACAATGGAGGACACAGAAAGGTTAATGAACTCAACCAAGGTCACACACCTAATTATTCCCTCCAAAATTCATATGTTGAAGTCCTAACCCCTAGTATTTCAGAATATGATTGTGACTATGTTTGTTTAAATTCCCTTTAAAGAGGAAATTCAGTTAAAATGAGGCCAATAGGATGTACCCTAATCCAACATTGAGAGCAGTGACAGAGAATGGGAGAGCAGTGACTGAGATTGGGGGACATTGATGACCCCATGGATGTGGCAAACCTGCTGCCTGGAAATGTTTCTATGCAAGGGTACAGGATGCCTTGCTGCTATGGTAATGCCCCACCTGAAAAGACTTTGTGCAAAAGTCTTATCAGCATCGATTTTGATCTCAGGCATATATGGGATAGAAGAATTCTCATGCTAGACAACCACCATGTTTCACCATCTCTGCTGCACCTGAGCCTGTCTGCTTAACAGTAACCTTAAACAATGGGCTCCTTGAGCACTACACAAAGCTCCTAACATTGCACATTGCAACTGTGGCAAAGCTACATAGATGTTTCTAGTTCTGTAATTTACCAGAGTATAAAGAATAATGCTCACATAGTCTTTAACCTGATAATGAGATGTCTATAAATAAAGCTTGCTGGCATAACTCTTTAGATCTGCTTCTCCCTCAGAGAGTAGTGCTCCACCTGATCCCAGTTCTTTTCCTTCACAATCTGCACGTGTGAGTCTTTCTTTTCTAATCCCCCATCGCCCCTTGCCTGTTCTGTGAGTTTGGTGGTGCAGGATGTGGCACAACATGACTGGTGACCTCATAAGAGGAGATCAGAACACACACACACTGAGGAGGACAACCACGTGAAGACAGGAAGAAGATACCATCTACAAGCCAAGGAGAGAGATCTCAGGAGAAACTAAGCCAGCCAACACCTTGATATTGAACTCTAGCCTCCAGCCTCCAGGACTATGATTTTGTGTCTGCTGTGTGAGCCCCAGTTTGGGATCTTTATGATGGCAGCCTGAGCACACTGATGCAGCTGAGAAGCAGCACAGTTGAGCAGCCTGACTTTGGAGCCATCTTGTAACTACTCTGCGCCATTCTTAGAGAAATTGGGTAGTGAGCATTCAGGTTCCTGCAGAAGGAGACTGGCCATTGTCCACAACTGAAGTGGAACAGGGCTGGTCTGGCATCCAAAAGAATACCAGGAGCTGACCTGTTCAATGGCAGGGAGGTAAGCAACATGAAGGCCAGGAATTGGAGGAGCAAGAGAGTGGCTAGGGAGACTCCAATGGGTATGTGGGCTAAGGAGGTCCAGGGGCCCAAGTCCAGGAGGGCAGGCAGTGCCAGGATATAGAAAATGCATGCCTGGCCAATTTGCCAGTCAATGGGTGTGAAGTCTCAGCCTGGTGTGTGCAGGGTCAATGCTCCCATTGTGAAGAGGGACCACCGTAGGACCAGAATTTTGATTCTGAACACCAGAGGTGAGACTTACAGGCTCCTGAAAAAGTGGATGCACACAGACTTGCCCTTGAACGTGCGTAGTGTCTTCAGTGCTCATTACAGGATGGTGTGACCCTAGCTTGGCTTGGACCCTTTGGAAGCAGAGACCAAAGCAATGATTCAAGTGCCAGGAGTTTATGGCAGAAGATCCTGGGAGTTGCACTTGGGAGTGAAGGAGTGAGACCTGGAAGAGAAGGAAGGCAGTACAGGGATGATGGAGCCAGCCCCTCCCACAGGCCACAGCTGGCCACCAGCACTCTTCACCTGGAGGCTTCAGCACCATGTCAGGCAACCACCCTGCACAAAGACTCAAACTCAGGACCTGGTTCCTTTGCAATAGTGAACTTAAGAATTTGGAGACTTTGAAGATTCTAAAAGAAAGGCTGTATTTTCTTATGTCTTCTAATAAGAAACACCAAGCTCTGGCCCCTCCTGCCAACCCCTGCCCTAACTCCTCCCTCTCAACTGAGACCACACCACTCATACCTCCCACCCCAAGCTTCCCAGAGGGCCTGTCCAACCTGAAGGCTGTGGCTCTTCCATCTAGGCCTGTCCCTATCACCACTGCCAATCTGAGTTGGATAACTTAGGGTTGAGGGAGCCATGCACCCTGTTTTGCCAACCCCTGTAGCAGTGTTTGGACCTCCACAGTGTGGCTGACCTCTTCTCATTCCTTCCAATTCCCTTGCACTGCCTCAGACTCCCAGGCCTTGCAAAGACCCTGTGATAGGACCCATGGCAGCTTCTGTTCTATTCTCGGAAGGTTCTCCACTCATAGAAAGGACCATGGCAGCTCCACCATGGAGTTTCAGTTCTTCCCAGACAGTAAGTGCCCAGGAGCTTTTGCAGAGATCTCTTCCCTCATCTGCGGCCCCAGAACAAGCAGGGAGCCCTGCAGCCTTGGAAAGCACCACCAGTATTTGAGGCCAGCCTAGGGCCCCTGTCTGTGTTTTCTTGGGGAGACACACAGGACAGGGACACCCCTTCCCACACACAGCCCTGAGCCCTCCCCATGCCAGTCCAAAACCCCGTGCCCTATAGGAAGCAGCCCTGCCCTGCCAGCCCTGCCAGGCCAGCACCATTACAAGGAAAGGGCCACCTCTCTTGGTCACAAGTGGGAAGCTGAGAAGAACCAAGCTCTCCACCTCCTGTTTGTTTGGTACTAAGAGCCATTTAATGGCCACACTCATAAAAAGAAAAGCTCTGTATACAAAGTTGCCTATGAGAGTCAGGTGGTCTCACAGTGGTCAGCAGCCTTAGGGGGCTCAAAATGTGAAAAGACCAAAATGAGATGTGCCAAAAGTGTGTAATCACACTGTATTTTGATGCTTCAGAATTAGAAAGGAAGGAAGGAAGGAAGGAAGGCAGTCTCATTCATAATCTTTATGTATTAATCTTGTTGAAATGATATTTTGGATATAGTGGGTTAAATAAGAAATACTAAATTAATTTCACCTGTTCACCTGTTTCTTCTCACCTTTTTTAATGTGACTACTATGGAAATGTCCGATTACATCTATGGCTCAAGGCGTATGTCTACTGAAAGAGCCTGCAAAGGGCCTGCTTGACATGGGAGCAGGATGGCTGACACAGCTGCCAGGCTGACAAATGAAGGCATGTGACCAGGCAAGGTGAGCCCACGCATCCCTGGTGCTGCCCACAGCTAGGACTGGAGGCCACACAGAACGTTGAAAGGCACCTCCCATAGACCCAAGAAAAAATGTCCATCCCTAATCTCCTAGTCAGGAGACTTAAAGACTCAGAACATAATTTATTTGGGGTTTTGCAATATCTGCTTTGTAAATAAAGGAACTCAGATCTAAGCTTTAAGTCCAGGATTCTTTTTACAGGACTCCTGGGAAAGCTCTTGAGACCCACATAGGAAAGATGGCCTCTCTTTTGTTGGAGTCAGTGGGCCAAATGAGAGAGCCAGAAAAGCCTTCTGCCTTACATTGAAAGAAAAGAGGGTTATACAGGTACCTCTGGTTCTAGGCAGATGATCCTTCAGCTTCCTCTAGGCCTGGGGTCATCCTCCAGTTCCCTACCATCCCCAGCCATCCAATTCTGTCCTTTGCATCTCCCTCCCATCCCCCTGTCTGGCTGTCAGTGGGACATGGGCCCCAGCCCCCTCTTTCTTGTATCTCTGGAAGAAAAGACAACAGGCCTTCAACTTGTCCACAGCAGGAGCCAGAGAAGCTACAGCTTACAGACAGGGGAGGAAGGGGATTTAACAAGCCTTGGGGGAGTCCAGTCTAAACAACCAGAGCTCACACTGATGAGTACAATTAAAAAGTGCGGGCTATCCCTCTTCTCCACTTGGTTCCTGTGTGCCTTAAAGACTGTACTTCTAAAAACTCAGACATGGAAGGCTGAGGGATTGTTGGGGTCATCCCAAGGCAGCAAATCAAGATTGAATTTTGAGCCATGAAAGTTAGGAACCACTGGAATATTTCGGGGCTCAGCTGTGGGCCACCAAGATTGGTGTTTTCCAGGGTGACTCTGCTTCAATAGCCCTGGGATGAGATTCTGGGCACTGCTGGCATTAACAAAAAGCAGGCATGGAGATTTACTACTTAGGAGAGGAAGTGGAAAACATGTTTGTGCTTGTCCAGCAACACATGGGTGCAATTAACTCCAGATGAGCTAACGGGAAGGCTGAAGCTTAGGAAAGGAAGCAGCACAGGCCGGGGTGAGGGCAGAGCAGCAGAAAGGCTGAGAACCAAGAGGGCTGTCCCGTGGGCCCCTGGCTTTTGGGATGGGCTTATTTATCTCAGAGTCCCTTGAGGGCTCACATCAGGAATGGGGCCAGCTACTCTAATGTCTTCTGTCTACACAGATATTGCTACAGGAACCAAAGAATAGGTACTGGCCTCAGCTCTTCTGTTCAGGGTGGGAGCAGCCTAGAAAATGAGATGCTTTGCAGCCCTCATCAGGCAGGAGAGGCTGGCTTTCCTACTTACGGGCAAAATGTGGAGGCTCAGCCAACACACCTCCACATGAAAAACCTAGACGCCATCAAGACTCAGCCCTCCTTAAAACAGCCCTTAAAGTGTATTTCTAGTTTGGATCAAAACGATGCAAGTTTGTTACAGTGTGGTGTGTTAAGTATGAGAATTGGCTCTATTTGAGTTGTAAGGGTCACACTGTTCTTTAGTAATGTCATTTCTGAGGATCCTTTGTTCATGCATGGACTGGTCCTCAAATATTTGACTGCCCCCAGTGAGAGACCCACTACAGAAGCAACCTCCTGGGCTGACCTCTTGGATGTGCTTGTCCCTGCTCTTACTCTGACACTGGCTGGAACCTGCAGTGTTGGACTCACAGCCCTCCCCACCCCCACTTGACCCTTCCCTGCTCCTCAGGACCCAACTGGTTACCAGGGAAATAGCCTGGTACCACAGTCCTCAGGTCTCATTGAGGTCATGATTATGTCCCAGCCACCTCTAGTGATTGGGTTGCACCCTTCCTCTGCCCCAAGGCAGGGGTGAAAGCCTTCCCTTGTTCTAGTTGGGTAGTGGGGAAAGAGAGCAATGCAGTTTGCTTTGAACAGTTGTTTAGAAATGATCACAAATTCCTTGCCACTCTTCTCTGGCCCTGAGACAAGGCTACCCTGGGGACTTGCTTTAACCATTAGAATGTGAGAGTGACAGTTGAGGCACATTCTTGGAGACTAGAGTTATCAAGCAGGGGGCTTTGGATACTGTGCTGGTGAGACCACAGGAAGAGAGAGATGTCACAAAGTCCTTTGTCCCCTCTAGCCCTTCTCTCTTAGATGGATCCCCAGGGCTGAGGCTCCACCCTGGATCTCAATCTGGGGCAAATTCCAGATATTAAGGATCCCAGCTCCAATAGAACAGCCTAATAGAGCCCAGCCCAGATTTCAGAAATAAACTTTGCTTTGGACCACTGCTTTTGGGGTGATTTTTTTCTACAAGCAGTAGGTACCTCAAACATTTTAGGATTCCCTGTGTGTGATCTCTGGGTGAGAGTCCACTTAATGACAGGAAATGCAACTGCTCTTAGTCACATCTCCAGATTCAGAAGAGATGTCTGTGACCAACTTAAAACAAGACCATGTTCATCAGATTCTCTGTGTCCCATCACATCATTTCTGTTATTAAATATCAAGAACTCTTCCTAGAGTCCTACAACCCAGGTCTCATTGGACACTGGGGAGCTTCCAATGGTAGTGGTCCTCACTGCCCACCTGCCTTTGGAGTACCACTGACTCTGAGCCTGGTTCTGCTCTCCTGAGTACCTTACTGGCAAATGAATGCTCTCCAACCCACCTGCAGCATAACAGGGCTCTGGGAGAGTAGTGTCTGCTGAGCTCCTGTGGGGGAAAGGTCAGGGTTTGTATCCAAGTAGGATGGGTTTGGGATTCTGAACTATACTGGGGAAATTCACCATTGCTCTGCATGGAAATGGGGATTTGATAAAATAACTTACCCCCCAGAAACAGCAATAGAACAGAAGCAGACCCACTAAAGACAGTGTCCTTCTGGCACTATGAGTCCCTTGGCAGGACCTGTCCCCGGATTCCTAGAGGTCTTGCTTCTTCCAGCTCAGTGGACAGAGCATCAGACCTATGAGGAATCTGCTCAGTGGACATGATTTTGGGGAGAACAGTCCATCCCCAGAGGTAATCTGAAATTTCTGATTATTTCATTCATGGGAGATAACACTTGAAAATTGGTAGGTAGAAGGCAGGGATTCAGGATATCCGGCAATATACAGGACAGTTTACAAATGAATATTTGTCCTGCTTGACTGCAAATAACCTTCCTGACATTCACAAAAAGAAAAAACAAAACTCTTCATGAGAGCCTGGGATCTAAGGCTGTTTTACATGAAAACATAAGGTCTATATTTTTCTGCTTCATTTTAATATATGATGATTATTTCAAGGGTGTGAGAACCAAGTTAAGAGTACATTTTTTATTTGAAAACTTACTAACACTTGGAGTTTTACGAGCAGTACCACTCCTAGATTTGAAGGCATATCTGTGTCTGTCCATACTTGTCCCTGTCACGTGCATATGGAGTCTTCATACATACTCACATAGTTTATGTAAACTTTATTTCAAGGGTCAAATATAAAGGTTTACTATCTTCTCTGAAATTCAAACTTATCAAAAGAATGGGTACAATACTAAAATTCGTTTTGCTGTATTATAAATTACTTTCCTCTGAATTCTCCTTTGATTGTAGAGCATTAAATTATATTAAGGATCCCAGCTCCAATAGAACAGCCTAATAGAGCCCAGCCCAGATTTCATGGAGGGCCTCTGAGTCTTGCACACCCAACTGCATTGTGGACCAAAGTTCATTTAAAAATAGTAGCGGGACCATGAAAAAATATTTGTTGTAAAAGGGTGCTGAGTGAGCTTGAGTTAAGAAGACCTGGCTGTAAGGCTGTAAGCAATGCTGGTTAGAAAAGGAGCACATACAAATATGTCACAATGAATCCCACTATCATGATAATTATAATGCGCCAATCAAAATGCTTTTAAAAAGAAATTCAGGTTCTCAGGCCTGCTCCAGACATTAAAGTCTGGCTTTGAGCAGGTACCTGGTCTACTCAGGAAGGTTAACTGCTGCTCTAAGGTTCCTGGGGCCAGTTAAAGGGCATACCCAGGCCTACAATGCATAGCTCTCTGCCTTTGGTCCACAATGCAGTTGGGTGTGCGAGGCTCAGAGGCCCTTGGCCAGCAGAACCTGCCCTGCCTGGGCTACAGAGTACCAGCCTGAGGCCACTGACAAGGGTTCATATCAGGCCGAAGTCAAGCTGCCAGGAGCTGCAGGAGCCAAGTGGAGCTGTTTGAAAAGAACTTCAGCAACAATTGCAATGGAAGGCCAAAGGAAAATTCCTTAGCAATGGTCAGCCTCCAGAGAGCTGAGGTTTTCTTGAATAAAAATGTGGAAGGCTTGGGTTGAGGATGGGTCTGGGCCTCATCACAGGAACGGGCCACCATTCCTGTGTCAGGACTTTATCAACCTCCTTGGCTGTCCTCTCTGTCACATGGGAGCCATGCAGGCTGTCACACAGGGCATGGAGGAGTCAAGTCGGGTGCCCAGACCATGGCAGGTGGTCAGATAACACTCCAAACAGCTGAGTAGGGCTTTTAGATGTTCTGCACAGGTGCAAACAAGGCTGTGTGGAGCCCACCCTGGGGCTAGAGGTCACGGCAGCTGGGATCCCAATTCTCTGCATGAGAATCCTGAATGTCTTGCTTTATTTCCCTGGCCCTGCTTCAGGCCCCACAGGGCCTGGAACTTAGGACAAGTCAGGCTTTATTATATCCAAGCCCTAGCAGAGCTCCCTTAGAACACAGCTGGCTTGAGAACTTATGTGGCTTCCAAATTCCAACAGTTGAGAGCAGAGCATCTGGGAAACAAACCCATTTGTCCATCATTTGTTGTGCATCTGTCATGGGCCAAATTCCAAGGAGAACGGGTCATGTGCATGGCCCCTGCCTTAACTGTGTCCTCTGGAAGAGATGTAAATGCCAACGCCCATGCACCACATGTGTCATGAGCTCAGGGGAGCAGTCAAGGGTTAAAAACAAGAGAAATGCTCAGGTGCCACTCATATGGTGGCAGACACCATGAAGGAGGGTGGCTTTGGAGGACAACACATAGCCACATACAAAACTGGTGTCAAGGGTACCAACACCAGAGGAGAGAGATCAGGGCTGCAGCCCTCATGCCATGATTGGGAGCAGACTGTATGGGTGTTCTCTGCTGTCTCCGCAATCCCCACCCATCCTTGCTCAGCCTCTGGGGCTGACCTTCTCATTGGAGATCCCTCCCTTGTCCTTCTGCTTGGCCACACCATGGGGACACAGCAGCCAGAGAGTCCAACAGGGGAGAAGAAAGGCTAAGAAATGCACCACCCTGGCCTTCTCCTACTGCTGGCTTGTGGTTGAGTCCCCTTCCTAAGGCCCCTGTGGATGACACATCCCGACAGCAGCAGCTTTCACACAATCCTGGAACAACTCCTTCCCTTTCCTCTTGAGGTCTAGGGTAGAAATAGCTTCCTATGGATGCTGGTCCCTGGGTGTGTCTCCTCAGCTTTGCCTACACCTCTGGGGGAGTGTTCCCTCTATAAGTTTTTCTGTGTGAGGGTCTCCTCCACACGCCCTAGCAACATGGCTCTTTCTAGAGCTATGACCTGGATGAATAGTGATAATTATGTATAATTATAAACAAATGTCAAGCATCTCTCTTTCTTCTCTTCTCTTTTTCTTTTGTGACTTAGAACAAGCCCATGAGACCCGGTACACTCCCATGTCTCAGATGAGGAAGACAGGGAACGTTCTCGGATGCTAAGTAAAGAAATGTGTTTGGAACTGGAATCTGAGAGCCCAGCTTTTACCATGGCTCATTCTGAGAGTGAGCATTCCCTGGCTGTTTTAGAAATTCTCGGGGGAGAAAGAGGTAGGAGTGGGGAACACTCAGAGAACAGTCACGGGTTGAACAAGAAAGCTAGCAGGAAAGGACACTCAGGTTGGACAGGAAAAGAAAGATGGGGAGACTAGGCAAGTCCTACCTGTCTACCAGGTGAACCCTCATAAGAACTATCTATCCAAGAAAGGGCTTGTCAAGTCACTGTCATGAACGAGGAAACTCAAGTTCAGAAATAATCTAGGAATGTGTCCAAAAACTCAGTCTTGAGAGGCAGAGTCCTAATGCAACCCCAGGCTCATCCATGACACAGCCTCTTCCAGGAGAATGATATGAGAGCAGTTAGGGATCTCAGAAATGGAGGAGGAGGGATTTGAGGATAAGGGGAATTTAAATCACATCAGCAGTGACCACAGTTTATTTTAGCAGTGTCTAAGGGAAACACATCTCACTTACTTTGCTTACCAGTCATAGGTAAATAATCCTGACTCGGGATGATTTTTCTACCAAGGTGATACTTTGCCCAGCATCTTGTGCCTATTTGTGGGCAGAGTATCCGCCTGTTCCAGACATGATCTTATCTGTTTCTTACCTCTGGATTTCCTCTTGTGAAACACAGACTGCCAGACAATGACCAGAGTGAAGAGCAGAACGCTGAGGATCCCCACACAGCACACAAGGACGGCATACATGTAGAGATCTGAAATGCAAGGACACATCCAGGGTAGTCATCAGGGGAAAACACACAAAATCAGTTTTAAAAAAATGGAATTCTAAAAGTCCCACAATAAAGTAATCAAGGTAAAGTGTGGTATTGGTAGAGGCCTGGACACACACCAAAGAAACAGAGCAGAGAGCCCAGAAAGAGATCCACACAAGTATACTCAATTGATTTTGGACAACTGCAAAAACAATTCAATGGGGGAAGGATAGCCTTTCAATAAATGGCACTGGAGCAATTAGCAAAAAATAAAATTATAATTAACCTCTCATGCTGTATAAAAATTAACTCAAAGTCAACCACAAGCCTAAAATTAAAATGCAAACTAAAAAACTTATAGAAAAAACATAGGAGGAAAATCCTTGGGATCTAAGACTAGGCAAAGAGTTCTTAGACTTGACACCTAAAGTACTCTCCACATAACTAAAAGTTGAAGGTAGACGGTAGAATTCAGTGGTAAAGCTGATGCCTAGCATGCACGAGAGGCCCTGAGTTCAATCCTCATCACTGCAAAAAGAAAAAGGAAAGAAAGAAAAAGAAAAGAAAAGAAAACCTGACTCATCAACACTGAAAAATCTTGTTCTGTAAACAACCATATATACAGAAGCAAAAGTAAAGTTACAGACTGGGAGAAAATAGTTGCAATCTGCATATCCAACAGAGGATTAGAATCTACAATATAAAAGACTCTTAAAGCTCAACAGTAAAATATGAATGACAATCCTCTTAAGGAAAATGGATAAAACATGCAAAGACATTTCATCAAGGAGAAGTACACTGGCAAATAAACACATGAGAACATGTTCAATTTCCTGGGTCATTAAATAAATGTAAAATGAAACCACATTGAGATATCCCATACACTGTTTACAATGGTTCGAAGAAAAAATAGAGATAACACAAAATACTGGCAAGGGTGCAGATAAACTGGTTCACGGGCAATGGTAATATAAAATGGTACGACCACTTTGGAAAACTTTGGAAAATGAAAATGTCCAAATCATTTGCTGTTGGCCACTCAGTGTTTCTGCCTGTTGTCCCCATAACAAATGATTCTTAAGCCTTAATGCGTTTCTCACATTATGCTCGTAAGCTTAAGTTCCCAGAAGTGGAATTGCCAAGTCAACAGGAGCGCACTTTTGCAAAGCCCTTGGGATATGGAGATGCTGATAGTTAAGTGCTTAAACTATAAAGGCCAATGTGCTGGGGGTGGCAGGTAGAAGAGGTGGCAGGTGGTTGGCTTCCCAGGGGAGCCTGGAGATGCAGGTCAGGATGATGGTCAGTGAAAGGGAAGGGTGAGGGAGGTAGAATTAGACATTCAGGCTGTTTTAACTCTCTCCTTCCCAGCCCAGGGCCCATGGAGGCCCAGTGCAGCCTCTACCTTGGAGTCTATGAGATCCTCATATTTTCTTAGTGCTGGTCAGCATTTTTTAAACACAATTAGCATTTATTCAAGTTTTTAAGGAGAGTTGTAGATTATGGTAGGAAAGATAGTAAGGCTGCAGGGTTGGGTTGTGGCAAATGGTGCAGATTTCAACAGTAGTTTTTAAATGTCCAGGGTGTCAAAAGAAGTATTTTAATACTAGGATTAAGTTGGGCTCAGCAGTCAAGTCCCAGCCACATCTGAGTGTGGCCTTTGTCTTCATTTCTCTATTTTCTACCATTTAGAACATAATAGGTTTTTCAATTAAGATTCAATGAGAATATGAAAATCCAGTTTTGGATTAAGAGTGAAATAGATCTACCACTCACTATTTCATTGCCTATATGTGTTTAAGCGCATGGGTTCAAACCAGTTGCAAATACAACTCTGGGACTCCCTTTTCCCTCCTCTAAAATGGGGTCAAAGGACTAATATAGGAATTAAATGAGTTAACATACCAAAGTGCTTTCCAGTATCATTCTTGGTGCAAATCTGACTTAAAAAATATCTTGAAGGCACTGTCCTAACTTCTGAACCCTTACATGGCTCCCAATAAAATACTAGCAACAGCACTTTTTTCAATAAAGCAATTGACAAAAAGTTGTTGTTGTTGTTGTTATTATCATTACTATTTTAAATAAAGCAATTGTCTTAAGCAGGGATCACTCGGGAGCCAGACATGGAAAACCACAACCACAGAGAAGGGCCTGAGCTCCTCAGCCCACACCCAAGTGACAAGGAGGCTTCGTGGAATGGAGCAAAGTCCTCTTCGAAGTGTAGTCTTTAGGCTTCAAAAGGGAACGCAGCTACTGAAGGAAAAGCCAGGAAGTTGGCGGACAGCAGTGAAGGGTAAGGAGTAATGGATAACTGAAAAGTGTTGGGAGCCCCAGAGATGGGTTTAGACACTCACCTGAGTCTCCCAACACCAGTACCTTCACCCGATCCAGGGATGCCATCTTGCCACTCCTGGTCAGCATTTTTACTTAAGCTAGTTTAAGTAGGTTTTTTCCCTGGCAATGTAGAAGTCTGGACTAAAAATAAAATACAGTCTGCCCCCTGTATCTGTGGCTTCCATATCCATGGATTCAATTAAGATGGTATCAAAAATATTTTAGAAACAGAATTGCAACTATACTGAACATGTTCAGACTTTTTTTTTTCTTGTCAATACTTCTAGACATTGTAGCACAACAACGATTTGTCTCGTATATTAAGTTTTATAAGTTATCTAGAAAAGATTTAAAGTATACAGTAGGATGTATGTAGGTTATATTGAAATATGATGACATTTTATATAAGGGACTTGGGAATCCATGGATTTTGGTGTCCTTGGAATAGAGGGGAGGGATGGGAAGTCTCAGAACCAACTCTTCACTGATGACGAGGAACAACTGTTAAGTAGAAACAGCACAGGACAAGTTCAGGAGAAGGGTGAAACTACACTAATATTAAGGGAGTTGGACAGGTGGGTGACTAAAGGAAAAGTCTCCAACAAATGAACCCAGAGTCAGTTATGGAAACAGAGAACTGGAGGGAAAGTTCTAGAAGCATTATAAGAAATTTCTCCATAATAGCATCAAGTGCCACTGGAAAACACCCTCTGGGTTTTCCCACCCAGAGGCTACTGGGAAAGTCCTGGAATAAAGCCACATCAGTGGGATAGGGGACAGAAGCCAGATTAGAAGTTATGGCATTGCTAGGATGTGAGGTGCTCAACACAGATATAAAGAAAGCTCTTTTCTATTATTAAAATCAAAACTGCCCTTTTATGGAGGCACCTGTGTCTCCCATAGAGAGGTTGATAGATAATAGGGTGGAGAACTGTGGAGTGGTCATTCAGGACACAGACTCAGGCCTCCATTTTAACAACTCAAAACTCAGCAATGGGACACTTGGACTATGGACAAAACACTCGATGACAAACTGAAGGACAGAGTTCACAGACCAGGATTCACAACAGGATATTAGGACTCAGGACAGGCCAGAGCACAGTGACCCCAAGGCCAGTCCATGATTCATACACCATTGAGCAAACTGTTTCAGGAACAGAAACGCAGAGCCATATATGGTAAATAGCATGGTCACGTTGCCGAGCCAGATGGCACTGAGGCAGGAGGTTGCAACACCCACCTCAAAGGAATTCCAGAGATGTGAGCCCCCTGGACCAAAAAGGTAGGGCAAACTGGCTTCAGGTTTCTTCTTTCAGTGAGACAAACTGTCTTCCTAACGCTTCCTTTCTGAGACACTGGAGCGGAGCAGCCTAACCAGGAGCTTGCTTATTTGTCTGACCTTTCTCCTTAGATTTGGGACTGTAGGAAATAAGATGGAAGCAGGTTGCAGGTGAGAATCACACTGGCGATCCTCACACAGCAGCATACGGTGCACATCTGGGGCTCACTCAACCCAGGCAGGAGGCAAAGGGTTCCAGGCCCAAGTTACAGTTTCAGATTGCTTGCAGCCACCTCAGTGTGCCACAAAGGCACTAGCTCTCCACAGGCAGCCATGGCTACAGAATCATAAAACATCCGGCCAGTCCGGAAGCCTCAGCTCCTCCGCCAAGCACACAGGCCCCAGGGGCTGTGGATGGTGGCCAGCAGGCACCATCCACCCATATGTGGGTGTCTATACTCACTGGGGTGGTCATAGCTGCTTTTCGTTCTGCTTTTGAAGCTATAGGAACTTTAAAAATTGTCACTTGTCCAGAAGGAGAAAAATTCAGCATACCTGGGGTGTCCTGGCTTGGGAAGCAACTGGTTCTCCTGAAGTTCTAATTTTTTTTTTCTTCTGTTCCAATCATTCCTTTTGCTGCATAAAGACAAACTGCCTTGCTGATTCTACTCAAAATACTGACACCACTGCCCTCCCCTGGTGTTCACTACAAAGGCTAACCTCCCCCCACCCCCCACCAGCCATTGAAGCCAGGGTCACAAAGTTATAAGATTCCAAGGCCACATTTCCCAGTGACAGCTGGGGCAAAGCAGCGCCGCCGTGCCTCAGTTCTCAGGCAGGATTGTCGGCCTGATGTTGCCCTGTCTTCCAACTTGTCCTTTAACTATTTATGAAATAAAAAGCTCTCTAATTATAAATGTTCTCTCAAAAGTTTCAAACCTCAGATTTGGCCAAACAACACTTATCCATCAGCTGAAGCTAAACCTTCAGATTCAAATTTAACAAAACATCTGCATTTAACCAACTCTGTAATCAGCTTTTAAAATGCCACATAGGTCTGGGGGTGTGGTTCAATGGTAGAGTGCTTGCCCAGCATTCATGAGACCCTGGATTCAATTTCCAACATAACAAGTAATTCCAAAACTTGGGTCTTAGTCCTGAATTCACAGTAATTCCAAAACTTGGGTCATAGTCCTGAATTCATTTCCAGTTTTATCTTTTGCCATTGGACTTCCTAAGACACTATTGCCATTTTAAGAAAATGCCCAGGCCTCTCCTAAACAGATGGTGCAGCCAGTAGGCTACAGTGGTTCCATGTGCCACAGGGAGGGTGAGACAGGGGTAACAATGTCAGTGTGCCAGCACCCAACAAAGGTGGGCAAGGTGGATGGTACCTATTACCTGGGAAGCCAGGAGAGATATTCAGTACAACTTTGAAACACACTGCCCCAGAATTCCTCAGCACAAAGAAACCCACTCTCCCCCTAACACTAAATCAAGAAAATCAGATTCAGAAGCTTACATTTTCAGGGCAAATGCAAGACTCTGTGAGATTGCAGTTCTGGAAATAAAACTCTGTGTATTTTTTCTTCTTCTTCTCCTTCATCTTTTTTTTTTTTCCTTTAATGCATACTGTAATACCATCTTGCTCAGGGCAAAATACCTGAGCGATAGCCCAGAGGGATTTTAACTCACTCCAGCATCTCATCAAGAGGTCTGACAATCAATGCCTGTTTTGTTCAGCAGGCACACAGCCAGGCCAAGTTAGGCCCCAAGAGGATGGATATCCGTCCACAACCCACACTGAAGCTCTCCCATCCAGGAACAAAAGGGCAAAAGGCCTGGGATCCTGAGCCAGGGAGTTTCAACTGCACCCCTGACCTCTCTCCCAAACTGTGGCAGGTTAAAAAAGCAAAACACATGGACTTTGCTGCTGCTGCTGCTGCTGCTGCTGCTACTACTACTACTACTACTGCTGCTGAAATCATAGGAAATGAAGGCTTGTAAAGAGCCACCCTGAGGCATGCATGATGCATAGGACATCAGTGCTAACTTTCTAAAGGGACTTGATTTTCTCTCCTGAGAAGAAAGTACAAACTGCGTTACAGATTTCATGCAGAGGGTTAGGTTGGAAGAAAATCTGATATTCTATAGCTATACATGAATTACAAATGATTGCTAATTATGCTAAGTGTTTAGAGATTCTGATTATGTTGCAAGGTGTGGCAAGGTTAAACACTGCAGCAGTCCTTCCAAATGCATGAGGTCTTGGTCCTGGTACCATCTTATTTTTAAAACATGGTCTTCCAAACCACTTGCATCAAAACCACCTCAGATCCCGAGAAAGTGCAAATTCTTTCATCCATTCCTAATGTAATAATCAGAATCTTAGGGGTGGAGCCCTGAGCCTCACCAGAAGATTCTTAGCATCTCATGATACACAGGGTTTTCCCTGTCACATTCCTCATCTCCAAAACCGAAATGCATCACAGGTCACAAGGCAGCTCCAGACACTTGGGGTAAAAATTATTTAGGCTGCTTCTATTTTACTAAATTGCAACAAAAAGAATAAAGTTTAATTTTTTTTTTTTACTGTTTCACTCTATGGGGAATAAGGTCACTTTCATCTCTGCCCATAAGTAAGCAGTCCCTGAATGAGAGACTGAGGGAAGAAACAGGATAATATACTAGAAAAAAAAGAGTCATCAGATAAAGAAAAAGGAGCTTCTGAAAGGTGCAGAAGAAAATTCAGGGGATACAAAGAATCACTGTTGGAGTAAAGCTCAATCTAAGCAATGCCTATAAAACTAAACAAAAAATTCTAGAAAACCATCAGGATAAGGAGTTTGCAAATTCATGGTTTGAAAATGATGTTCATAATTAAATTTCTATTTTTCTAGACCAGAAGTTGCCTCCATGCACTGTTTTATCACTAGTTACTGGAAGAGTGGGTTCAAATCCAAGTGCTCTCACCATAAGGTCACCCTCCTTCTGCCTCCCACTAGTTGGGTTTATGCCTCTTCTTAGATCTTCTGGCTAGGTTATCCTCATCAATAAATCCCATGCCTTTGCAAGACATAATCCTCCCCAAGTCTGAACCTCTTTTAACATCAGCCAATCCCTCCATGATCAAAGGCTCTGCCTGAGAACTTACAAAGAACTTTCATTGCTCATGGTTATAATCCTCAGTCACTTTGTGATAATAATTTCTCTATACTTTTCTTTCTTGAAAGGAGGGTTCTGCAGTCTCAGTACTCTTGACATTTGGGGCCAATTCTTTGATGCTAGGACTGTCTTCTATTTACTTAATATCTTCTCTGGCCTCTATCCATTCAGTGTCAGTAGCACCCCCACAGTTGTGACAACCCAGAATGTCTCTAGATTTTGAGAAATGTCCCCCAGAGAGACAAAATTACCACCTGTTGAGAACTCTTGCTCCAAAGCTCAAACCTGAGTATGCGTCCAAATCATCCAGAAGGCTTATTAAAACCCAAATGCTGGGTACCACCTCAGAGTTTTGACTATAAGCTAGAGTATGGCCTGATGATGTACATCTATAACAAGATTCCAAGTGATGCTACTGCTGTGTTTTGGAAACCACTTCTAAGGCCCAACTGGGATCATCTGGGTAGCTTTTAACAGGTTCTACCTAAGTCAGAATCTCGATGTGGTCCAGGCATTAGTGTTTTTAAAAACCCCTGGTGATTCTAACATGGGTGGAAAACCACTCACTTAGGTTTTCAAACTCTTTCTAGAAACTCAGTTCTTTAACAACCTGAGATAAAATTTACTTTTCATTTTTAGGTCACTTGAAGATGCTTCCTTCAAATCACCTAGAAGCAAAACAATCAAACAAAAATTAAGCAGGTGGTGCTTTATCTTCCACTTTTTCCAAACCTATAGACTGGGACGATCAAGGCTTCTCCTCTCACTCTTGAGTAAGTTTAGGCCAAGAAAACAATGTGACCATATGACAAAACTAAGAAACTAGAATCCGTTCTTATTCTTTTCTAAAAATGAGGCTGCAACTTATAATAAATATGTCAGATTTACCTTCAAAAAATGCCCAGGTTTCTTTCTTTTTCTCAAAAGATGAATCTTCAGAAGCTTTGAGGGAAATCACTGGAAGACACAAAAGTAACAGCACGAATGAAGTACAGTAGCTCACAGTCCTGGCCGACACCGTAACATAAAAAAATAATGCTATAGGGTACACCCAGCACTTAAATTTATAAAATAATTTTCACACTGGAAAAACCACATTTTAATGGCCACAACTCAGAGACAAGGAAAGGCACAATGACTTACACTAAACACCTGAAAAACACCGGCCCAAGACAGGTGCAATAAGTTGTGTTGAAAAGTCATTCAATGACCAAGCCAAATTGCAACTCAATAAAAGCCCAATTTATCATATACACTTGCTAAATACAGAATATCCTGGTGGGAAGTCCAAGAACTAAAACACTATTTCACCATTTTAATGCAGTTCTTTCTGAAATGTAGTGTATTCCCGGATACAGGGGCTAGAGTTGTGCAATGACTCCAGGTCAGTGTTCTAAGCACCACTCTCCATGCAAGACAGCCCCCCCAGAGCAACGAGTCTCTGATTTTGAGGTTATTTTGTCTTCTTTCAGTTGGTGGTTATCACTGAATTTACTGTGCCTGCTTTCCACAGGTACAGAAACAGAATTGAGTTATAAGTAAAACTGAACATCACAGTAAGGAGCCTAGAATTTTGGACAGGTTGAATAGGAGTGGCATCATCACGGGTAAAAATTAAAAAGACAAAAATTTACAATATCAAGGAATGAGATTATTGTCCAATAGAACTTTCTGAGACAGTGGAGACCTTCTGTATCTGTACTGTCCAGTAGAGTAGCCACTGACCACATGTGTCTACAGAGTACTTAAATGTGGCTAGCATGACTAAGGAAGTGAATCTGTAGTTTTTAAAAAATTTTTGCAATACTGGGGGTTAAACCCAGGGCCTGCACATGCTAGGCAAACACTCTATCATTAAGAAACACTTCCGGTTGCCAGAGCTGGCCTCAAGCTTCCAATCCTCTTGCCTGGATCCCCTATGTAGCTGGGATTATAGGTGTGTGCCAGTAGGCCTGGCTGTAATTGTCTTAATTTTAATGAATTTAAATGTAAATAGCCACATGTCATGATCCTTGCAGTTCTGTATCCTTAAACCACACTGCCCTTTTTTGAGTTAGCATGACTGGGTTTTCAACTGAGCCTAGAAAAGGAAAACTGCACAAAGACCTAGTGAAGTCAACACAGAAATGTGTAATAAACCCATCTCTATCACGATCTGGAAACTTGACCCTCCAAATGTGGCCCATGGATCAACAGCATCAGGGTTACCTGCTTGTCAGAAGTGCAGCATTGCAGCCCCCATCCCAGACCCGCTGAATCCAAATCTACTTTTTAACTTAGATCCCTTGGTGAATTGCATGCACTTTAAAGTCTGTGAGGTACACTCACGTGTACACTGGATTGAAATACCAAATAGCCACTTGGACAGGTCATCGAACTTTCTTGTACCTTAGTTTCCCCATTTGTAAAATTAGGGTGGAATTAAGTGCCTATGTTAAGGTATGTGTGCAGGTCAAATGGATTAACATGAGTGAAGTGCTTAGAACAGCCACAGGACCTAGTCAGCCATCTCTATCCACAAGAACCTTAGGGCCCTAAGAAGAGGATTTTTGCCTATTGTATTCACTACTCCAATTCCCATGCCTCAAAGGGTCCTTTGCCATCTCCCTATGCCTTAGAGTGGGAATCTTTAATTTGCCCAGATGATCAACAAGAAAGTGTTCCTCTCCTTGTGGCTAAATCTCTACCACTGCAACGAGCTACCTCCATCCCAGCCAAGGTAGGTGCAAAGATCATGTTCATTTATCTTTCAGAAGCAGAAATAGTGGGTTCTTAATTTAACCAAACTACAGTTTCCTTGCCTTAGTTGATATAAGGTGTCAAGTTCTCCCTAATAAATATATGGAGACACATGTTGAAAAATCTCACAAACTGGGATTCTAAACTAATGGGACTCTAAGCAAAGAATTAGTGTTCCTCATTTTCCCCCATACAGTTATTTTATGGGAAACAGCAACAACTTTGTTTTGTGTCTAAAGATTAACAATATCAGTCATACTCTTATCTGTTTGTACAAGAAACAAAATCTTTTTCAGGGACTCTGCCAGAGCTTCAGAAACTTTCCCAAGTTTCCCTTGTAACTATCTTGTTTCAGCTGTTAATCCTGTGTTATCTCAAAGTGAATTTGATACACTGTCAGAGGATATGTCTGAGCCCACAGACTGTAAGAAACAGGACTTTTGGCTAGAGAGCAAGGGCTTTGTAGCAGATGGGCTGTGCCTCTGTGAACTATTAATGCACCTCCCTCCGTGGCTGATACAAATTCACCTTGGTCAACTTGTTCTGTCAGCATGAATGGCAGAGGCCCCAGAGACAGAGGGGCTGGAAGAGGCTGACATGCTTGGAGAGAACATCTTGCTTGGGGCTGGGGTACAACTCAGTGATAGAGTTCATGCTTAGCACGTGCAGAGCTCTAGGTTAGATCCCAGCATCATAAAATAAAAGTAAAATGTCTTGTACACTAAAGAAAAAGGGGAACATTTTCCAACTGCATATTATTCCTGTTGGTCAAAGATGTTCTGAAACAAAATACGAATCTCTTGGTCCCAGATCATTTATAACAGTTTCCACTGGATTTAGTTATCAGAAGGCTGCAGCCTTTCAAACAAGAGATGATGAATCTATCCACTCTCCGTGTGTTGGCCCTCTCCTTGAGACCCAGCTGGACACCAGACTGACATTTCAGAAGGTAATGAGCAGCCTTTCATATTCAAATTGCTAGTTCTTCCTTAGCCCTTGGAGTCCTATCCTCCCCAGAACCACCCTGATGAGGGAGTTCTCAGCCTAATCCCTCCAAATGGAAAACCCTTGAGTCTAGCTCACGTTTGAACCAATGGATTGCCCTGTAAGGTCGTGATGGTGGCTGAGACATTCCTTTGTGCTGGGCTTTCCATGGTGGGAAGCAGGACTGGGGCTTCTATCTGTTCCCAGGGGGAGCATGACTGCAGTGATACTGTCTGGATCTCCCCCTTCCCACCTCCACTCACCACCTTTTCCAGTGGGTGCAGAAGATCCCTGATCCAGGTGAACTTCTGACCTTGGCTCCCCTCCCCTCCAATTAAGAGGAGCTTATTAAACACCCTTTTCAAGGTGGCCTGTCTTTGACCTTGTGCTGTGAGACTGGCCTCCCACTCAAAGCTGCATGGGGGCAGATGTTACATGCCCTGTAGGGAAGGTCTCATACCCCAGCTGCTGGGAGTGACCTGCCTTCCAGAGAGACCCCTACTGTGACCACTCTCTCTTTTTCAATATTAAGAGGGCTCAACAAGGGAAGGTATTCAAGGACCCTGTCCGCCTCCCACTAAGGTATACAGGGGAGAATGAAGATTCTAGCTCCCATGTAGAGGTTGGGGGCCTGGAGATGCGGACAGGTACCATCGATCAGAGAAGTAGAAGGAAACCCAACTTACCCTAGCATCAAACACCTTTCTCAATATAGCTTTATCAGAAATAAAGTGGCATTTTAATTTGTTTGACTCCTATGCATTTTGATTTGTTTGATCATCCAGTTTAGGGCTCACAGTGGAGAAGAGTGACGAGAGTCACCTGACTGCTTCCTCCTTTCCTTGGGAGTTGGCACCCAGTGGAGTGAGCCCATCTGTCCTTCCATGTGAGATAAGACCTAGATGACTGAACAGCAGGCCTTTCAGGGCCCTCCTCAGGAGAGTAGATGGGATGAGATCTAATAAGTGGCAAGTTGTAAGATCCATCACATCACTGACCCTCTGGGGAGAACTGGCTGAAAGTGACCACAGGATCAAACAGCCAGGAAGAATGCAGCCCAGAGATTCCCCAGACAAACCGACTGTATCAGCCTCATGTTTGGAGGAAGCTGGTTGCAAAGAAAGAACCTCAGTCAAGTCCCCTTTGATGAGCCTATAGGGAAAGCAAGCTCGAAATGAGTGAGATCCAAGAACCTGGATTCCTAACTTGGAAAAAAAGCCACAACTTCCCTGGGGAGGGCATTTCACTGGCTGGAGCTGTGAGTTCACACCAAGACAGGTGACAATGTCCTTAGGGCATCAGGGGTCTCTGATGCCTTCACAGTCTCCCTTGCCCTGAGGATGTGATACCTGTAATTTGGATGAACCCCAGTCATCCATGGAAAAGATTTTTAGAGACCCTAGGAAAGATCCCTTCTGTTCACCTGTGCCCCCAATTCCTTCAACAAAAATCCTACAATTAAAAAACAAAAAAAAGTTTGACTGGAAATCTGTAGGTGACATCCAAAGTAAGAGACATCTTGACATAGAAAGCATTCTGGCATGCAGAATTTGACAGGAGAGTAGAGAGGACCCAGGCTTGGAGAGAGAAAAGAAGATCCTGGGGAGCAACAGCAAGGACACTGGCCCCAAGGTGGGGAGACTGGCTTAGGCATTTTGGTTTCTCCTGCTCGTCAACCAGAGCTGAAGTTTTCTCTCAGATTCTATAGCTCTTGATTCTAAAGGGAGTGCCATCATTTGGTACCCTAAGGCCGTGATTTGTGATACTTAGTGGGCAAAGTCTGGCTCTTGTTAGAATGAAGATTCCCAGGTCGCATCCCTAAGTGTCTAGTGAATTCTGGAATCCTTCCGATTAGGGGGACATCTCCCAGGAGATTCTGAGGCTCCAGGCTCCCTGCCTTAGGCACTCCTGGAAGAGAGATGGGAACAAAGTCCAAGGAGATGTGGGATAGGATATTCAGTCATGAGGAACCAGACCCAGGCCTCCATCTCCTGTCCAGTCCCAGGCAAAGTCTAGAACTCAAAACTTAACAATTCAACCCAGGGAAACAAGAGGAACAACAAAACATAAGGAGTAAACCTCTTACAAAAGGTTGTGTTCATGAAGGACTCCAGAGGGGCCTTTAAATAACATGCACCAGTGTAGACGAATATAATGTGCAGAAAAAGCTATTGGGGCTGGGGTCATGGCTCAGTGGTACAGCATTTCCTACCATGTGCAAAGCCCTGGGATTGATCCCCAGCACCATGAAAGAGAGAGAGAGAGAGAGAGAGAGAAATAATAATAATAATAATAATAATAATAATAACACCAATAATACAATAATAATAATACAATACAATAATAATAATAATAACAACAACTTTTTGGCTCTTAGTTTGAGTTATAGCTACATTGAATGAAGGAAGGAAGCCAGACACGGTGGCACATACCCACAGAACCATCTACTCAGGAGGCTGTGATAAAAGGATGGCTTGAGCCTGGGAGTTCAGGGCCAACCTGGGCAACAGAATGAGATTTCATCTCATTCTAGTTTAATAACAACAACAACAACAAAAAACACAATAACAACAAAAAAATGGATGAATTATGTGTGGTATGTTTGTGGTATCATATTAGTGGGTCAAGGTCATTCAAAGAGAATCTGGAGGCAGGACAAAGACATTGCTATATTCTGGAAGGCTGGGAAAAGAGGCCCCATCCTACCCAGCATAGCTTCCTGTACCTGGAGCCCCAGGAGCTATGGGGACCTACTGCAAGCCAGGCCACTATTTTGGCCTCGAGTTGCATGCTTTATGACCTTTCTGATTATTTTATGGCTTGTGAGTGTTTAGTTTCCTCCAGGAGGAAAGCAGTAATCCTTAAGCAGAGGGCCCTGGTCCTCAGCATGTGGGCCTTGCTAATTTGCACTCAGAGGGAGAACATCTTGCCTCAGTTTCCTTAGGCAGCATCTTGCACAGATCAGTGAGAGAGAAAAATGTAAGGCGATCGAAGAGTAGGGTGATACCAAATAAGAAAAGGTGCTTGAGTGAAAGAAAAATGAATCAACACCTTTGCTCCAAATTCACAAGTTAATCTACTCAGTTCACTGTCCCTTCTCATTCAAGGACAGGATGTTAAAACTGTTAAACTGTAGCTGTGTCCCTACTATTTATAACCGGATCAGCATTCTCAGGGGAGGCAACTGTCACCCCAGAGACACAGAGACCTTCTGTTTCTGCTCTCAGAAGTTTGCGTATTACTTCCTTTCTCCCTTGACTCTCCAAGACCCAGGTCAAAGGCAGTCTCTCTTGGGGCTCAGACAAAGCCATGTATGTCAGTAAGAACTCTGAGTGACCTGCGTGAAGCAGCTGATGAGAACAGTGAGGCTCCCATTTTGTCTAGTTTAACCCACTCTTTCCTATTGCACTCTGTCTAACATAAACTCTAGCAAACAAAGCAAAGCAAAGGAAAAAAAAATAGATCTTAAGTATACTTCCCATGATGACAAGGCAGTTGGAAAAAAAAAAAGTTAGCATTTTGAAAGGAAGCCAATTTCAGAATGCAAAGTTCATCTTGATGTGTCCAAATTGTAGTTAGGAATATTGAAATGTTAAAATGAGAGTTTGTTAACTGGCCCCCTCAATATACAGCAGGCTTTTCACTCCATGTTGACAGTTTAATCGGGCATTATACTGTGGAGTTTAAACCACTCACTCATTCTTTCATCCAAAAGCTTGTTATGGTGCCCCTTCTGTGTACAAGCACTGTGGCACAGGGGAGCATGCACAGAAGAAGAAAACGTATACTCATATGTACACACCCCTCACCCTCTGGATTATAAGGTGGGCATCCAGGAGGGTACGGGTGAAAATCTCCACCCTTCCATCTCTTTAGGCAACACACAATGATGACAGTGTCATAAACTGAAATTTCATATATGTTTGAGTTTCAGTTTTTAATCTAACATCTTCCAAGACCAGTGGGCTTGAGGGTCTGCACAATGACGAATGATTCTAAGTGGTGTTTAAATTACACTCCGATTGTCAGTTTGTTTGAGTGTCTGGACCTGTTGACACTAAACACCATGATGTGTGCTTGCTTAATTAAGCAGTAGCTCTAAATGTTTAGTAAGTCTCATTCCTAATTATCTCTTCCACGTCTCCAGAGAAAAGGGAATTATTTAGTTAATTTCTTCCACTGAAACTTGAAGTATTAATTCCCTGTGGTTTTCACTTCAGATCTAATTATTAAATTTCCTTTCACATTTTGGGGTCAAACAGTCAGATGATAAATTTTGGTCTAATTTTCCCCCAAAACACGGTTAGGGAATTTTTCATTCGCTTTGTCCATTTACCACATTGAAAACTGACTTACATAATCTTAAATCAAATAACAATTTGGCTTGTGAAAATGTGCTATGTGGGGTTAGAATGAAATATTGATTAAATTGCAGGAGACAGCCTTTGTAAATAGCTTCTGTTATTAGTATTTTCACAGTTTATGAAGGGTTCTTCTTTAAAAATATGGAGATTAGTTTTACTCCGAATGTTAAAAAGGTTCTGAATCTACAAGTTGCAGAACTGGACTGAAACACCATCAAAAACCATGCAAAAAATTCTAAGGCAACATCATTCCTGCAAACAATGCCAATCTCATGCTCTCTGGTATGAAGTGCCCATGCCGTGCCCTCAGGGTGAGCCCTTTCAGACTGGCCTATCTCAGAGCTCTCCACCAGTGACTGTTGTGTGGCACCTGAGGCTGAGGTCTGTCCTTGAACAAGAGCCCCATGGCTTCATCTTGGAAATTCTGCTGTCTACACCCGAAGAAACAGCCAGGCTTAGGATGTCATCCAACCTCCTACTGAAGCCACAGGCAATCCTTATCCTGAGCAAATCTACCAAATTCCCATTTCCTGCTATAGACCAGACCATGTGAGTGCCTTCAGAGGACAAATCTGGGAATAGTAGAACACCAAACAAGATGTAGAAGACACAAAGTCAGGGAGACTCCCAAAGTTTGGGGAGAGCGGAGGAGGCAATGAGAGGAGAGGAAATTACTACAGAACGCAGGGGACAGAACACAAACACAAGGGCCCTGATGTAGTGGCAGAGGGTAAGAGGGTGAAGGGCATGTTGAGGGGCCATCAGGATGTTCCAGTCACGGGAAGACAGCGGCTTGATTTATAAACTGCACGTAAGACACACAGCAAGTGACCAGTCAACATGGAGTGGGGAAGAGGGACACAGGGTCAGACACAACTTGGCATCTACAGGGCAAAGTACGTTTCTTCAGAAAATATCATTATTTGAAAAAATAATTGCTACAGCTCGCTACCTACAAGTTGAGCATCTCAAATCTGAAAATCCACAATCTGAAATGCTTTGAGAACTGTTTCAGAATAAAGTACATGAAAATATTCCAAAAATCTGAAAAACAAAATCCAAAATCTGAAACCCTTCTGGTCCCAAGCATTTAGGCTAAGGTCAAAGGTGATCTCAGAATTTACTCTGAAGAGGACAAGAACACTTGTCTTGGCTTATAGGAACATCTGATGCTTGAAGTTTTTAAGGCAGAGATGCTTATTTTAAATTGCTGCACCCAACTACATTAAAAGAAAAACTGTTAGATGATTATTTTTTTTTAACCTAAAGGCACCAAAAACCAAAGGAATTTGAGAATCTCTCTGTACTAGCTATAATGCCTATCAGGTTAAAAAAAAAAATCTTCCCTTTCATGGTCCCTTTGTCAGCCATGGGCACCAGCCCATACAAACTTATTGAGAAGACCCCTGGGTTTATTCTAAAGCTCTCCCTTGCCCAATTAGCAAAGACTTCTTATTTGATGTCCTAATGTCTCTTCATTCCTACTGCCAATTTTTTTCCTCTTATCATTTTAAGTTTATGCAACTACAAAGCACTCTGCCTTTTCCCTGTCTAGTCTGGGCCCACAGATCCACACTCCAAGCAACCACCAGAGGAATCCTTCAAAAGCTTTCCATGGCTTAAAGCACTAGTGCAGATTCCCTAACCTGCCTAGAGGTAAGATTCCCCTCAACTGCATATTCCACACTAGATTCTATCCCAGTCTAAACAACCAGAATCCCCTGGCAGATGCTGGGGAACCTGCATGTTAACAATGGCCCCAGTGACCTTGCACCTAATGGAAGAAAAAGTAGGCCCAAATCTCCATCATGTCAGATTAGGCCCCAACTTCCTTAATAAGACTCTCTATGGTGCAAGAATTAAAACCAAGAATCAATAAATGGGATGGATTCAAACTAAAAAGCTTCTTCTCAGCCAAAGAAACAATCAGTGAGGTGAATAGAGAGCCTAAAGAATGGGAGCAAATCTTTACCACAAGCACATCAGATAGAGCACTAATCTCTAGGATATATAAAGCACTCAAAAACCTTAGCACCAAAAAAAAAAAAAAAAAAAAAAAGCATCCCAATCAATAAATGGGCCCCAAAACTGAAGAGACACTTCTCAGAAGAGGATATATCATCAATCAACAAACATATGAAAAAATGTTCAATATCTCTAGTAATTAGAGAAATGCAAATCAAAACTACTCTAAGATTTCATCTCATTCCAGTCAGAATAGCAGCTAGCAAGAATACAAAGAGCAATAAGTGCTGGTGAGGATGTGGGGGGAAAGGCACACTCATACATTGCTGGTGGAACTGCAAATTGGTGCAGCCAATCTGGAAAGCAGTATGGAGATTCCTTGAAACATTTGGAATGGAACCACCATTTGACCCAGCTATCCCACTCCTCAGCTTATACCCAAAGGACTTAAAAACAGCATACTATAGGGACACAGCGACATCAATGTTTATAGCAGAACAATTCACAATAGCTAAACTGTGGAACCAACCCAGATGCCCTTCAGTGGATGAATGGATAGGGAAACTTTGGTATATATACACAATGAAACATTACTCAGCATTAAAAGAGAATAAAATCGTGGCATTTGCAGGTAAATGGATGGAGTTGGAGAATATAATGCTAAGTGAAGTAAACCAAGCCCAAAAAACCGAAGGCCAAAAGTTCTCTCTCATACAAGGATGCTGACTCATAATGGCAATGAAGCTTGGGAGGAATGGAGGAATTTTAGATAGGTAAAAGGGGAGGGAGGGGAAGGGAAGGGGCAAAGGGGTAGGAATGATGTGGAATGAGTTAGACATCATTACCCTAAGTACATGTATAAAGACACAAATGGTGTGAAAATACTTTGTGTACAATCAGTGACTTGGAAAATTGTGCTCTATATGTGTAATATGAAATGAATTGCATTCTGCTGTCATGTATAACATATTAGAATAAATAGATAATAAAAAAGATCAATTCCAAGTCATACTGATGGATTCTACATAAAAATAAATGTAAAATGTCATCAATTACTTAAATGTGAAACATTGTTAAAATTCTAGCCAAGGTGCCCATCAACAGATGAATGAATAAATAAAATGTGGTATGTTAAAAAAAAATGACCCCAGTGATTCTTATCATCAAGCAAGGTTAAGAATGCTAGCCTATAAAATGAAGTAGAAACTCCTTTATACAGTACAAGCCCATGCATGATGCACAGTGTCTTATCCACGCCACTCCTCGGTTAACTGCCTGTGTCCGTCTAGCATTGCCCTCTGTCTTGGTCTTTGAGGGACCCTCCAGTGATGGACCCACGGTGTCCTGTATTTATTTTTGCCTTTGTTCCCACGTTGTATATGTGTGTATATATGTATATGCACATAATTGCCCATCTGTGTATTTACTTCCCACAGAATGCGCCCAGCCACTGGTTTCCAGATTTCTGTGACTGCAATGATCAGGTTCAGAGAAGCTGTCGGATTACCTGCTGCTATGGTTTGAGTGTTTCTCCCCAAAGAAGTTCATGCATTAGAAACTTGGTTCCCAATGCAGCAATATTGACAGGTGGGATCTTTGGGAAGTTACTGGACCATGAGGGATCTGCCCTCAAGAATGGACAAATCCTTTGACAGATCAATGAACTAATGGTTATCCCAAGTGTGGCTCTGTTATAAAAGTGAGCTCTCTCTAGCATATATGTTCCATCTTACCATGTGACGCTCTCTACGACATTGTGATACAGCAAGAAGCCCCTGTTGCTCTTGGACTTCCCAGCCACTAAAACCATGAGCTAAATAAATCTCTATTATTTATAAATTAGCCAGTCTCAGGAATTTTGTTAAAGGAATGAGAAACAGCCTAAAATACATATCACAGAGTAAAAGGATAAATGAATCCACCTAGGGCTGGCTCACGGTATTTTCCAATGCAGTCTCTTCACTGAGCCAAGCAAAGCTTCTTCAACTGAAGGAACAGATCAGATCCCTGAAGGCTGCAGCTCATTTCCTTATCATGTTTTTACTTTTTTCTCTACTTTGAATCTATCTTTCTGGAAATGAATTTCCCAAAGCTGACTGTGAGGTCCCATTAGAGTCTCACCAGTGTAGTACACATGATGTACGCGCCTTCCTTCCCAGGGACTCCAGGCAGATTTGTAGGTGGACAGAGATGTCACTGGCTGCTGTGCTGTAGTGTCACGTTGCAAGCTCACATCTAATTCACCCTCAATAATGGCTCAGAATCCCTTCGCAGGAGCAGCCTCCTGGCCTCCTGGTGACTATCCTACAGTGCTTGAGATTCATGTTCCCCCAATGTGTTACTCTGCCTTTCTTCAAATTGAATCTCATTTTGTTATTTCCTGCCTATATTTCTTACCTCTCTGGAATCATTTTTATTATGCTTTACTCCTCACTGACATTAAGAACATTTCCCAATTTTGCATTTTCTGTAAAGTTCATTAAGCTGATGTGGGCTCCTTTTTCAGTGTCATTGATAAAACAATTAGATGAAATCAAACCTAACATTGACCCTCACTCTTTTCACAGAGAGCCTCTCCAGGGGGTTCTGACACCATGTGCCATTTAGCATCATTCAATCCATATTCTCGTTTACCAGGGTTTTTCACCCAGTGAAATCATAACATGGCTCAGGCAATTGAAAAAGTCTTTGCTTTTCCTTTTACCTTTGTGTGTGTGTGTGTGTGTGTGTGTGTGTGTGTGTGTGTGTGTATAATAGCATCTACCAGTTCCTCTGTAATGACAGATTCTTTAAAATAGCATGACTTCATTGTCCTCTAGAGAGTCCCACACTTTCACTCTTCATTTACATTATATCAAGTTTTCTGTCTTATCAAGCCAACAATCCTGGGTGCACTCAGGAGCAACACCATCAAATCCAACATATGCATGGTTTGCAGATACATCCTGATTTAATACTCCCCCACTCTCTAAAGAACACAACCTCTATCATATTTTAATAATTTTCACAGTGAAAATATAAGACCACAGACTAATTTATTAAAGTAGATTTCACTCCAATGACTTCCTACTTTTTTTTTTTCTAATCACCATACATACTTTCTCAAGGACATATCCAGACTGGGGAGAAAAACAAAAATATTTAGAACAGAGTTAACCCAGTAACACTGTAGATGCTGAAATGGGTTGGTTATTTGCTTTGGTCTTGGAATTGTCTGTTCTGATTTTTAAAATTTTGCGTGACATTTATAATGTATTTGACAAGCACATAACTAACATGTAAGACTTTGTTGGGGCTGGGGTTGTTGCTCAGCAGTAGAGCGCTCACCTAGCACATGCAAGGCCCTGGGTTCAATCCTCAGCACCACATAAAAATAAATAAATAAAGTAAAGATTATATATAAAAAAGAGGAGACCAAATACATGATTAAAAAAAAGACTTTGTCAAAGCCATCATCTAAGGGATGTAGTTTGATATGACAGGCTGAATTATACACGAGTCCCTGGATTCCCCATGTAACTCCATTCTTTCTTTCCCATTCAATAAAGCAAATCAAAGAACTGTGATACAAACTTGTATCATGACAGTAAACTTGACTCCCTGTGATATGTACAAACAAGTTAAATCTCTAAGCTGGGAGACTGTCAGTGGTGTTCATGGCAGTTTGGTTGTGATACGCCAATAATATACACAGGTTTAATCTATTCAACCACCATGACTTTCCCAATACTGATCGTTTGGAGCCAATGGGATCACTCACTCATTCTCATTCCTTCCCTCTTCATAGAAGACTCTCTGATGTTTCTTAAGCCGTTACCACTCAAGGTCAGAATTCCAGCTAAGGAAAAGTGAGAAATCCTCGAAGAGAGAAAGTACCAAATGGCTTAGAGGCATGCAAATGTCATGTTAAAAACATGTCATCTAATCTATCTCTGAAAGGTTTTTTAGAATGGATTTTTAAGTAAGCTTTAAAAAAATACAAAAAGGAAAAGGCAAATCACTAGGAGATATTGTGAGGGCATCCCATGAAGATTTACTAGTGAGGTCATAAAAAAATCATCGACACTTTAAAGCTGGCTTTTTATTAAGGCAACTGACAGTCTCTAACAGTAATTATAGAGATTGAGTGAAAAGACATGGTCCAGATAAAATCCAAATGGTAAAGTTAAAATTCATAATGTCATTCAAGAAGAATACTCGCTATCTCTAAAATACTGGCTAATGTAATAAAGTTAGAAAAAGTTATAAGATATAAATTCACAGACACATTGAGAAGCAACTGAAAAGAACCTGAAAAAGAACTACCTCTGAAACAACAAGGTTACTCATTATGTTGCCAAATACACATCACCAAAGGTCAGAATTTTCTATTAGCAATAACCAGTTTAAAAGTGCTGTGTGTGTGTGTGTGTGTGTGTGTGTGGTAGAAGGAGAGAGACTGATCCTGATTACAACCATGAAATATCTAGAAACAAACACAATAAAAAAAAAGTTAAGAATCATGTGAAGATGTTATTACAGAAAGACATAGAAAGAACCTGAATAGATGAAGGGACACAACAGATTCCTGGATAGGAATATTTGAAATAGTAAAGCTGTATAAGATGCTGCAATGGTTTGGATGTGGTTTGTCCACCAAGGCTTCCTGCACTGGAGGCTTGGTCCCCAGTGAGGCAGTACTAAGAGGTGGTTTAACCTTATGAGATGGGGCTCAGGTAGGAGATAGGTCAATCAAGGGGGCACTGTCCTCATGAGGGTTTATTGTAGCTCTCAAGGGACAAGGGACCCCATTTAATTTCATCAAGAGGGAGTTGTTATTAAAAGAGCAAACCCCTGAGTTTCTCTCTGGCTTTCTTTCGTACCATGTGATCTCTCCCTTTTCCATGTGCTTCCACCATGTTGTCACGCAGCCAAGAGAGCCCTGACCTCAGGCCACACAGAAGAAGCTATTGATCCTAGACTTTCAGCTTCCAAACATGTGAGCTAAATAAAGAACCCAACCTCAAGTATTTTGTTATAATAATAGAAAAAGATTAATACAGATGCATATGCTCACCCCAAAGAAATCTATAAAGTCAATAAAATCCCAACATAAATCTTACTAGTTGTTTCTCAACTAAATATGAAAAAATAGCCAAGATATTGATTTACAGAATAGTGAAGAGATTTGTCCTATTCTATAGTAATTAAGATAGAATTATATCGATGAGATGTACACATTTTACATTTCAATGTAGAAATTAAGCTAATGAAATAAATGGAGATTTCAAGACAGGGAATTAATTATTGAATATGGAATATAGGGAGGACAGGTTACTATTTGAAAACAAACAGTATGTTAGGTTCTACATACCTTTTATTTAAATGGATATCAATAGAAAAAGCAATCATGAAATTCATTTGGAAAAATAAGAGATTCAAAATAGCCAAAGCAATGCTTAGCAAGAAGAGTGAAGAGGAGGCATCACAATACCAGACCTTAAATGCTACTGCAAAGCTACAGTAACAAAAACAGCATGGTATTGGCACCAAAATAGACATGTAGACCAATGGTACAGAAGAGAAGACACAGAGACAAACCCACATAAATACAGTTATCTCATATTAGACAAAGGCATCAAAAACATATTGCTGGTGGGACTGCAAATTGGTGTGGCCAATTTGGAAAGCAGTATGGAGATTCCTGGGAAAGCTGGGAATGGAACCACCATTTGATCCAGCTATCGCACTTCTCGGTCTATTCCCTGAGGACCTTAAAAGAGCATACTATAGGGATACTGCCACATCAATGATCATAGCAGCACAATTCACAATAGCTAGACTCTGGAATCAACCTAGATGCCCTTCAATAGATGAATGGATAAAAAAAAAATGTGGCATTTATACACAATGGAGTATTATGCAGCACTAAAAAACGACAAAATCATGGAATTTGCAGGGAAATGGATGGCATTAGAGCAGATTATGCTAAGTAAAGCTAGCCAATCCTTAAAAAACAAATGCCAAATGTCTTCTTTGATATAAAGAGAGCAACTAAGAACAGAACAGGGAGGAAGAGCATGAGGAAAAGATTAACATTAAACAGAGACGAGTGGGGGAAAGAAAGGGAGAGAGAAGGGAAACTGTATGGAAATGGAAGGAGACCCTCATTGTTACACAAAATTACATATAAGAGTTTGTGAGGGGAAAGGGGAAAAAAAACAAGGGAGAGAACTGAATAACAGCAGATGGGGTAGAGAGGGAAGATGGGAGGCAAGGGGAGAGGGGATAGTAGGGGATAGGAAAGGTAGCAGAATACAACAGTCACTAATATGGCATTATGTAAAAATGTGGATGTGTAACTGATGTGATTCTGCAACTTGTATTTGGGGTAAAAATGGGAGTTCATAACCCACTTGAATCAAATGTATGAAAGATGATATGTCATGAGCTTTGTAATGTTTTGAACAACCAATAAAAAAAAACATACATTAGAGAAAAGATAGGCTTTTCAACAAATGGTGCTGGGAAAACTGGAAATCCAAATGTAGCAAAATAGAACTAAACCCCTATCTCTTACCATGCACAAAACTCAACTCAAAGTGGATCAAGGACTTAGGAATTAGACCAGAGACCCTGTGCTTAATAAAAGAAAAAGTAGGCCCAAATTTTCATCATGTTGGAGTAGGCCCCGACTTCCTTAAAAAGACTCCTAAAGTGCAAGAAATAAAAATCAAGAATCAATAAATGGATGGATTCAAACTAAAAAGCTTCTTCTCAGCAAAAGAAACAATCAATGAGGTGAAGAGAGAGCCTACATTTTGGGAGCAAATTTTTGCCACACACATGTCAGACAGAGCACTAATCTCCAGAATATATAAAGAACTCAAAAAAATTAACACACACAAAAAACAAACAACCCAATTAATAAATGGACAAAAGAGCTGAATAGACACTTTTCAGAAGAAGATAGACAATTGATCAACAAATATATGAAAAAATGTTCAACATCTCTAGTAATTAGAGAAATGCCAATCAAAACTACTCTAAGATTTCATCTCACACCAGTCAGAGTGGCAGTTATTAAGAATACAAAAAACATTAAGTGTTGGTGAGAATGTAGGGGAAGAGGCACACTCATACATCGCTGAAGGGACCGCAAATTGGTGCAACCACTCTGGAAACAGTATGGAAATTCCTTAGAAAACTTGGAATGGAACCACCATTTGACCCAGCTATCCCACTCCTCAGTCTCTACCCAAAGGACTTAAAATCAGCATACTATAGTAACGCAGCCACATCAATGTATATAGCAATTCAATTCACAATAGCTAAACTGTGGAAGCAACGTAGATGCCCTTCAATAGATGAATGAATAAAGAAACTGTGGTATATATACACAATGGAATATTACTCAGCAGTAAAAGAGAATAAAACTATGGCATTTGCAGGTAAATGGGTGGAGTTGGAAAATATCTTGCTAAGTAAGCCAATCCCCAAAAACCAAAGCCCAAATATTCTCTCTGATAAGTGGATGCTGATCCATAATGGGAGGGGCAGGTCATGGGAAAAATGAAGGAACTATGATTGGACAAAAAGAGAGAGAGGGGAGGAGAGGGAATATTGGGGCAGAAAAGATGGTGGAATGAGATGGACATCAATACCCTAGGCACACGTATGACTGCACATATGGTGTGATGCTACATCATGTACAACCAAATAAATGAAAAGTTGTGCTGCAATTGTTTATAATGAATCAGAATGCATTCTGCAGTCATATATACCTAATTAGAATAAATAAATAAGTAAAATTTTCAAAAAGCGTATTTCAAAAAGATGAAAGAGTGTTATGGTTTGGATCTGGAATCCCAAAGACTCATGGGTTGAAGGTGCAGTCTCCAGTTGTTGGCACTATTTGGAAGGTAGTGGAAACTTTTGATGTGTGACCTAGTTAAAAATAAGTAGGTCACTGGGGGCATGGCCTTGAAGACTATATTTTGTCCCTAATCACTCCCCAAATCCTCTCTTCTGCTTCCCATCCACCATGAGTCATTTTACTCCACCATGCACTCCCTGTAACACTCTGCCTTGCCACAAGGTCAATGCAATGGTCAAATGACTAAGGACTGAAACCCTGAAACAAATATATATTTCCTCCTCTAAGTTAATTTTCCCAGGTATTTTTTCCACAGTGACAGAAAGCTGACTAACAGAAAATTGGTTCTGAGTAGTGGCGTTGTTGCTATGACACTCTCTGATAATGTTGCTCAGAAACCTTTGGAACTGGTTGGTGGGATACATTTGGAAAAGTTAGGAGAAGCCCACTAGAGAAAACTTGGAACATTGTAAGCAGAGCTTAATGGGTGATTCTGATGCGGATGAAGATCAGAATGCTGACAGGAATTTGGACAGTAAATACTGTGCTCATGAGGTTTCATATGGGAATGAGGACTCAACTGGGAATTGTGCAAAAAGCCATTCATGTTACTTTCTGGCAAAGAACTTGTCTACATTTTGTCCATATCCTGAAACTTTCTGTGAGGCTGAGTTTAAAGGTGGTGGACTAATTAATCTGGTGAAAGAAATTTCAAGGCAGCACAGCATTCAAGCTATATCATGGGTATCAAACTATATCACTGGCTACTTTTAGCCGGAGTTACCATGGCTAATTTTGAAAAAAAGACAGAATAAAAAGATTTCAAAAACTTGCATTTTGACTAGAAAAGAAACTTGTGAAAAGTTGAGGGTGTGATAGCTAAAGAAATTGGCACCATTAAAAAGAAATCATTACTTTGCACCAGCACAACAGGAAAGATGCCTTGAGGGAATGTATCTGGGGAATTGACCTGACCCCACTGGTTGCAAGCTCAAGAGTGTAAAAGGATAAAAGAGGTCTGAAAGAGGTTTCTTTGAGGAGAGTGAGTTTGGTGCACCCTACTTGCACAGGACTGCCTAGGAAGTTGCTCCCCCAGGATTCATTTCATATTGCTCAGCCATTCTAGCACTCAGAGGCCACCACAGCTAATAGTCCAAGCAGGTCTGTTGGTGGCAGACGTTGGTGTCATCATGTGATCTTCGTCTTGCAGACATGCAGAAAGCAAGAGTTGTGAGATCATGGAAGCTTCCACCAAGATTTCAGAGTGGAAGACCATGGGAGACCATGCAGCGCGTGGTGAGGTCAGAATCCCTATTGACAGCCTCTGAGAAGTTCTGAGAGTGAAACCAAAGCTTCAGTGGAGGCCCCAGGAAGTTAGAGATGCCAGAAACGTGTGATGTCTGCCAAGAAAATGGGCAAGAAGCAGAGGACTCTAAGAGAGAGGTCTTGTGGGCTGCAACTGGCAAAGTCATGAGAGCAGGGCTGCACAAGTCCTTCAGAGCTCATGTCATGCCATGGAGTGCTCCAGATGCTAGATCTGAAGCTACAGATTTGCAGATTTTATGATCACATTCCTGAGTTTTTAATCCTACTTGGTTTTCATTCGTCCTTTCTATGGTCCCATATATGTTTTTTGAAATGGGGATGTTTATCCTGTGATTGTCCCACCATTGTATCTTACAAGTATATAATTTAATTTGGCATTGTCTATTAAAAATTTAAATATGCACAGCCTTAGGCCCAGCAACCTCTTTCCAAGAATCCAATCAACAGAGACACTTGGAAGTGCAAACAAAGCTGTTCACTAAATCACTGTTTGTGTGGTGAAAATTGAAAGTTTCTTAAGTCCATCACTGTGGGAATGATTGGATTCAGACTGGTCTTATCTCACTATATAATGCCAGCAAAAAAAAAAAAAATACATATAATACCATCAACAATAACTGTAAATCAATACATGTGCTACTGTTAAAATATTCTTATGAGGATATAGATGAATGTCAGTAGAAGAAGGACTTGAAAGATCTAAACCAAATGTGGATGATGAATATCTGTGGGGCTAGGAGCAGAGCAGGGGACATTAGGTCCATCGACTTTTACATTTTTGTATTTTCCTTGTTTTTTATTCATATACACATTTTTTACATCATTCCCTGTAGTTACTATAGAAAGTGGTGCCAACAGTACTAAAAATATATAATCTGCAGGATGCCGTAGGTAAGAAAGCTTTCTGTGGTTTGGCAAACTCAAAGAAGGTACAGTGGAAGAGGAAAGATGGATGTGGAGCCTCAAATAAGATGTACAACTGGAATAGGTCAAGGAAAAGAGATTCGGGTTTCCCAGAGAGAGTTACTGTATCTACCTTGTCATTTCTACCTCAAAGGTATCCACAGCAAGGGATATTAATTCCACCTCACAAAGAGCACTTCATACATTTATCAAGTATTTACTGAGGTTCAATTTTGTGACAGGTACTGTTTCCACATATTTGTCATATCATCATCATCATCATCATCACCATCATCATCATCATCACCATCATCCTCAAAAAGTATATGTTATTGAATTAGTCAGGGTTCTAAGAAATAAGGTTCAGAGAACCAGAAACAACATATCTATCAATCATGATTTGTCAGCAATCTGGGCATCCTTAAGCCAAATCAAGTGAATACAGAAAACTAACCATCATGATTATAAAGATGAATCTATGGAAAAATTTATTTTTAATGCTGGTGAGAAAATAAATTTATTAACTATTCTAGCATCAATTTTTAAGTCGGGTATATGCTTGGACCCAGAATTTTATTACTAGGACTTATACTAAACAGTGACATTTCTGGAGATTAACTGACAAAGATTTAGCACAGCTTAAATGTTCAATATAATAAGTGGGAAGCTAAATTTTGGTACATCCACACCATGGTATGCTATTCTGCCATTAAAATTACACTATGGAAGCATATCTAACAAGGGAAACTTGAACATTATTTACCAATGTCAAAAAAGCCAGGCACAGAACAGTATTTATACTAAGACTGAAGTGAGGTTTCATATTTCTATTTGTACAAAATACTAGAAGGATTGACATTGAAATGTTAGCATGGTGGATGAAGACACGGTAAGTCTTTTTTTATTTTCTTCTTTAAACACTTTCAGTGTTTTTCCATATTCTCTGAAACTGAACTACATTATTTTTGCAGAAGAAAACAACAAATATGTGGAAATCAGGACAAATAATAAGAGCCAATACTCCTATAGCAGTTACTTTGTGCCAGGAACCATTCCTTACATATTTTGGCATGAGTCAAGACCCTCCATCTGCTGGAAGAGGGGCTTGCAACAGCCAGATGTGAAGAGACCGGCCCTGGTCTTTCTTTCTGGGAGTTTACAGTGAAAGGCCATTTTATCCCACATTAAGAACATTGCAGGAAGGAGCACATGATCAAGTTCACAGTGAAGGGCCAACAGTGGGATAGTGTTACAAGGGAAACCCCAAGAAGCATTCCCCCCTCCCACAGATGGCTTGAGAACCTGGTAGAAAGGAGGGGAAAAGAATGAATGGTAGAAAAGACTCTGGAGCCTGGGTGGAGCAGGTGGGAAGGCCCTCCAAAACACCTCTAGGCAGTCCTGTTTAACATTCCAACCCAAATGTGTTTATCCACAGAACTAGCATTTTGCTGCTGGCTTATGTTTTTGTTTTCCACATAACAACTAAAGTGGAGATGTAGGAAAACAAGGTCCCCAGGTCTAAGCAAGACAAAGGGCACCAGGAAAGGCACCCTGGGAGGCTGGAGCAGCAAGCTGGCCCCAATCTTGCCCAGAAAAGACAAGCAACCAGCCAAGGCTCTGCAAGCTTCCTCCAGCCCAGGAAGCATACATCCCAACCAGAACAAGACGGACTGGTTTCAGGCCTTTTACCTAGGGTTACCTTTCCTAACCCCCGGGCATAATCCCTCAGAGCTGCGGTGGAGCATCGGGTAGGTTATGATCATAGCTCAAGTTTCCATTCTTCCCATCAATGAACTGTGGCCGTCCCCAGAGAATGAGGCAGGCAGAGCAGGAAGCAGCTCACTGTGAAGTTAGAACCACTTCCAGGTGAGAGGTCAAAAGAACGTGAAGGGCAGTGAGAGAGAAAGAGGAGAGACAGAGAGGAAAGAGGAAGGAGAAAAAAGACAGAGTGAGGGAAGGGGAGATAGGAGGGAAGAGAAAAGGGAGGATGAGGAAATTTGGGGGGAAAAAGATGGAGGGGAAAAGATCCTTTATTTCCAGTGAAGCCTTACAAACTACCTCAGGTTTTTGAAGCAAGTTTCCAAATAAATGTTCTAGAAGAAACCCCGTTTCACTCACTAATTCACATTAAATAACAAACTAGATGATTACACTTATTTGAAAGTAGTAAACCTTTTTATATGTTCTAATTGGCAGAGCTTTATTACTGCCAAGAGATTTAGTGCATGACTCCAGAATATACTGGGACGTAAAGACAAGCAATACACACACACACACACACACACACACACACACACACACACAATCTATGTTTCAGAGCCAAGAGATAGTCAGTGTGGATTCCCTCTTCAGCCCCGGTATTTTTTTTTTAATGTAGCTTTTGTTTTCTGTGCCAAGATACATTTTTATACTAATAGTCATTTGTTTTCTTGAATTAATTTGTTTAGGGAGAAAAAAGTGCACAGCATTTCAATTATTATATCATTCTGTGTTAACAAACATTACAAAGACATGCTTTAAAGACCACTCATATAAATAATTTTTCTTTAATATGTTTCATATTCATATAGAATATTAAAACTACCTTCACAGCTGAGTTTTATTCCTTAACAAAAAGCTATCAAAACAATATCACTAAGGCCTTTAATATTTATTACATATACATCATAAAATTAGATCATTCTTGTTTTTGCTGGAGACCACCAGCTTTACTCTGATCTTCTGCAAGCTAAATTCAAGTTCAAAGCAATCAAAGTTATAAGTTGAGTGCACAATAGAAAGTTTTGTTAAAATTGCAAGAGGTATCTTCTTAAACAGAATACCGGTAATCAAAAATGCTGACCTTCGATTTAGTACTTGGTAGCCAAAACGCTCCAAAACTATGGCAAGCACTTCCTATCTGTCCCCAAGAAGGGAGGGCCGCCTCTGAGCCTTCACCCACTTCCTGATGAATCTCACAGCAAGCTGTTGTCTGACCTTGGTTCAGTCCCCCTAGGCAACTCCTCAGAGCCACCAGTCTGCCCTATTGTTAGGCCTGGCAATTCACATCAGGACCTACTGACACATGGCACCTGCAGGGTATCCAGCACTCTAGCCAAAGTAATCAAGGCTGCATAGATCTAAGTTAGAGGCTGGCACCGGTAAAGGCTCATTTCTTGACCAAACTCTAGTCAAGCTCCTCCGAACCCTCTCTCAGCTAGGCCTATTAAAAACTTGAACAAACACAAAATTTCTGACAGTTCGGGGTGCATGCCTAGAATGATCCACTCTCCACAGGGTGCCTGCCTGAGACTAATCGAGGCTGGTAAAAGAACTTACTGTTTGTTCCAGCCTTCACCTGATGACAGAACCTGTCTCCCGGCCTCTGTGGGAAGGTAGGAGCCTAACTTCCAGAAGCAACTTAGCAAACTCTGATGGGCTCCACATGGACCAAAGACCCCATCCTCTTTCCATTGCTTTTTGTAAGTTTCACTTTGTTCACTGAAAGTAGATTCACATTAAATCACAAGCTAGATGATCACACTTACTTGAAAGTTATGAACATTTTTATATGTTTAATTGGCTTTGCTTAGCCTGTGTCTGGATTTGTTTACCTTTGAGAGAGCACATCTACTCCAATGTTTTAGACATGAAAAAGGTGTTACCCAAAGAACAAGTTAAATGGCCTAGGGGCAGACACTTGCTCCTTTCTGTTCCCCATTTCCATGTCTACACCCCGCATCAGCCCAAATGTCCAAATAAAGCTCTGCCCTCCTCCCCATGGTTCAACTCACGTGGCTGTGGCCCACAGACAGACAAGATGTGTTCTAGCAGAGCTGAACTGTTGTCCTCTGCACTGTGACAGGACTGACCACTGACCTGGCCTCCTCCCAGGCCTCCGCACCCTACATCTCCAGAGAGACTACATGTGCCCTCACCTCTCATTTCTGTTGCTGAGGAGCCATTGGACCAGGCTGTCCATTTATTCCTGTGCTTGCTGATTTCCTGGACTTTGCAGACATAATGCCCTTGATCTGCTGGCCGAAGGGTCAACACTGAGAGCCTGTAGAGCGTCCCCCGCCTCTCCTCAAGCAGGCGCAGCCTCTGCCTGTTGGCGCTGCGACTGAAGTTCCCGTAGTACTGCACCACTCGGAGCTTGGTCATCTTGACCATCAAGGCCTCCTGGGAGTTCGAACGTGCAAAGAACCAGCGCACGGCCAACAAGCTGTCCTTCCGCCTCTTCTGGGAGACATGGCAGTGGAGGGTGGCATTTTCCCCCTCCAGGTAGTCAACCACAGGCCCTGGGGACACGGTGACATTGAGAGCCCCACAGACCTCTGTAGAGAAAAGGGGAAAAAGAGAAAATGATGATTGAAGGCTACAGCCTGTCCTCATGTGGCCAGTCCACAGTGGAGCTGAGTGCTCAGCATGACCAGGGAGACAGGCGACCCCTGTACCTTCCATGTTCACTCCCCACCTTCCTGATGGTCGGAGGAGGGCTTCTTCTGAGGACAGCCTCCGTGGCCTACCACGTGCTCATCTATGGACAATCCCATTCACATGGGATGCCAAACACCAACCATCTGGCTGAACATGTTTCAAAAATTGTTAATTTGTTGTCACACAAAAAATTTGGAAGTTTGCAACTTCTTAAAAATGTTCAGCACACATCCCATCTCCCCTGTCAGCCTCCCCCAAGGTCTCTGGACAGGGTCAGATCTGCCCAGGGTCAGGGACGAGCCACCTCCTCTGACGGTCTGCCACCACAAGGCTGAGCCTGCCTTTATTCCCTCTTTCTCCATCTGAGCTATTTCAACACTAACCAGGGAACATGCTCAGTAATGGTCAAGCAGGATGCTGCACTAGTACCACTAACGGAGAACAACAGAGCTCTCAGTTGACATGCAAGAATAGAGAACAAGCCTCAGGAACAGGAAGAGTTGAAGGACTCGCCCAACACCCCAAAAGAGGCTTCAGAACTCCATTCCCCATCCACCTTTTTCTGTTTGGGTTTCTTCATTAGGACCAGACTCCTTCTCCCAGTCACATTCTTCCCTGAGATGATCTTTAATGGAGACACCCTGATGCCCACCCAACCACTCAGCAGGTCGCAGAGAGACTGAGCGTTGCTCGCTTTTCCAAGGACCCACTGTTCTTAGTGTAGGGTGGCTGTGCAGAGAGGCGATGCTGTCCCGGAGCCCCCAGGGGGAGCCTCCCCATATTATGGTTTAAATGTGTCTCACAAAGTTCATGTGTCAAAACAATTCCCCAAATCATAGCTTAATGGTATTTGGAGGTGGGCCTTGGGAGTGATTAGGATTAGATGAGGTCATGAGAGTAGAACTCCACGATGGTATTAGTGACTTTATAAAAAGAGAGAGACCTGGCATGCTTGCTCTGCCTTTTCATGCGATGCCCCCAACCATGTTAAGGTGCAGCAAGAAGGCCTCTACCAGACACTGAGCAGATGCCAGTGTTATGCTCATGGACTTCTCAGCTTCCAGAAACATGAGCCAAATAAATTTCTCTTATTTATAAATTACCAAGCCTCAGGTACTTTGTTATAGCAACAGAAAACAAAATAAGAAACTGGCAGACAGAACCCATGAAAAAAGATGCTTTGCCCAGAATGCTGGAACCTCTTTCTATACAATCAGTGCTGTCCTCTCACCAGGTCCTGTGTCCCTATTCCTACACTTCACAGGTGCAACTCCATTAAACACCACTGCTGCCTTTGCAACCAACAAGCAGGTATCCCCAGGGTAACCCAAACCCACAATTGTCAGATCCCCAATGTCTCCTTCTAGGGTAATCCAAACCCACAATTGTCAGACCCCCAATGTCTCCTTCTAGGGTAATCCAAACCCACAGTTTTCAGACCCTCAATGTCTCCCTCTGGTCACATGAAGGAACTTGAGCCCCAGATCAAAGAGTCAACAAAAGCTTTGTCACCTGGTCAGTGCTACAGATAAACAAGAAGGAAGAAAGAAAAAGAGATCACAATTGAACATCTGACAGAGACTGTGGATGAACAAAGTTGAAGCTGTAATGGGGTCAGGTGAGACTTGTCACATAAAAAATATCCTTCATTGTAAAAATCCCATCGATATGTCATTGGTCTTTGTCCAGTTTCTAATAATAACACAGACTAGGAAGTTATAAAGAAAAGTGGCTTAATTTGGCTCTGGTTCAAAGTTGAGGAGCCACATCTGGTTACGGCATCTTGCTGGCAGCATCCTGAGGTGACACAGGCATGACACGGCAGAGACAAGGGTGTTTGAGACCTTGTCCAACTGACTTTTACAGCAGAATCAACCTCATGATAACTTATTGACCCATTAACTCATTTGTGAAAACAGAGCCTCATCATTTCTTAAAGGTTCACTGTGGTTTGGATATGAGATACCCCCACCACAATAGGTTCAAGCAATAGACAATGCAGGAATGTTCAAAAGTGAAATGATTAGATCATGAGAACTATAACTTAATCAATGGATGCATCCATTTGATGGATTGATAATTTGAATGGACCACTGGTGGTAACTGTAGGCTGGTAGGGTATGGCTAAAGGAAGTCGGTCACTGGGGTGTGCCCTTGCAGATTATGTTTTATCCCAGGCTTTTCTCTCTCCCCACCCCTCTCTCCCCACCCCCTCTCCTTCCCAGCTACTTCTCTCTACCATGCCCAGGTGCCATGATGTTCTGCCTCATCTTGGGCTCAGAGCAATGGAGCCAGCCCATCATAGTCTGAACCTCTGAAAGCATGAACCCAAATAAACTTTTCTCTTCTACCTTGTTCCTGTCAGGTATTTTGGTAACAATGACCAAAAGCTGATTAGTATATGGTCCCAGCTTTTAATATCTCATAATGGAAATTAAATTTCAACCTGAGTTTTAGAGGAGATATACCATGGTCAATCCATAGCAGTCATCCTCTTCAATGGTTTCCACTACTGATATTAGTAGACTGAACACCTCAAGAGTTATGACTTGAGCATCAATTTTCTTTCATTTCTTTTCTCATAGAAGCCAGGCATTAGTCCTAAGAACTCTCCAGCATAATTCAGAAATCTTAACTTAAGAATGTCCATAGAGTGCCTTTTGTCAAGTAAAGTAACATTCACAAGGGGATTGAGATAAGAACACACTACACCATGGCAGTCTTTGGTTATCTTAAAAAAAAAAAAATAGATGAGAGTGAACTTAAGAAAAAAACACCAATGCTCAGCTGAACTCTAAGCACATTGTGAACAGGTTTGAGGCCCTCAGTGTTTACAGTGAGGATGAACAAGGTCAGCCCAGGCAGATACTTGGGAAATACAGATTGACAGGAGTCAAGATGTCCTGCCTCAATTTCTGGGGAACATGCAAATGTTATTTTACATGACAAAAGGCATCTTATGGATATGATTGAATTAAAATTCTTGGATTCTAGAGTATCCTGTGAGCAGGTGCCTGGCTTTTGCAGTAACAATCCTACTATTGTCCAGAGTCACTCATAAAGGGCAATAGAAGAGGAATTGGCCCACTTCTTCCTTGCCTCTCACCCACCTGGCGGGCATCTTGCCCACATGCCATGTTAGATTAGTCCGACTGTGTTTCCACCCAACTGCTGAGGCCCTGTCTGAAGCACACGGGGGCCTGTGGCGGGGCTCCCTGATGAGCAAGGAAGCAGCTGGGACCCCAGGCTGACCCCACCCCAACAGGCACAGGGGGCTGGGCAGGAGGAGGGAGAACACAGAGATGCAGCAGCTGGCTTCCAGAATCCAAGTCCAGCCGTGCCCCACCCCCAGAGCTCCCCACTGGAGTCTAGGAGAGCTGGGAAGCAGGAAATGGAAACAATATGGGTGGGATGATGGTGCTGTGGACCCCACGCCCCGGGCTCCTCCTGTTAACGCTGCATGAAGAAGGGATTATTTATAGTGACTGAAACCAGGAGAACGTGCCAAGTGCTCCAGTCCCCATGGGAGGCCAGATTCCATCTTGGAAGCAAACTAGTAACCCTTCCACTTCTGTGCCTCAGGCCCGGATCAGCAGCTCCCAGGAAAGGAATGGACGGAGCTGCTTCCCTAGATGAACCCTTTTTTTTCCTCTTTATCATCACACCTCTCTGCCTTCATTTTGCCCCCATTTTCTCTTACCAATGACCCAAACATCTGTTTCTCCCACGTGCAAAAAGCCTTGCTATGGTTTGAGTTGTGTACAGCCACAAAATGCACATGTTGAAGTCTTAATCCCCAGCCCCTCAGATTGTGGCTGTATTTGGGGTAGGGCCTTCAAAGAAGTAATTCAATTAAAATGAGGTCATTAGGGTGGGCTCTAATCCAACATGACTGGTGTCCTCATAAAAGGAGATTAGGACAGAGGGAAGACCACGAGAGGACACAGGGAGAAGATGCCATCTACAAGCCTTGGGAGATAGCAACTCTGCCAGTATCTTGAACTCAGCCTCCGGAACTTTGAGAAAATAAATTCCCATTGTTTAAGTCACCCAGTCTGGGAACTGGCAGTTCTAGGCTCACCTTAGCCCTCCACTGATACTCACAACCACAGTCAGCACAAGGGGGTGATTGAAACAGAGCTGAACACCATGCCCCACCGGAAAGCTTTGTTGGAGGTCATGCACTCTCAGGTAGTGGGGCTCCTGTGCTTCCAGTGAGCTTTCTCAGCAAAGCCAACACCCTCCCCAAGCACTAGAAGTGGCTGCAAATGTGGGGACCCAGCTTACATGCATGGAGCCCGAGAGCTGAGAGGAGATGAGAGACGGTGCAAGAAGAGCACAGAAGGACATTTATGTCAGTACTAGGAGAGAGAGTTGGGCAGCTTCTTTCCTACTGTGGTCAGCAGGCACCACGTGACACTGGGAGACAGGACAATGAGAAACTGGGCACACCAATGTCCAGAGGTAGGTTAGAGAGAGCTCAGTGCCCTGGAAGCCCAGGCCTTGCCCTTATGGATGTCAGCATGAATGACAGAGCATTGACACCTAAGGGACAGGCTGGACACAACTGGGCTAAGCCAGCCACAGAACAGGACAGGGTGGGTGTCGCTCCCCTCCTCCTCTAGGTAAGATAACACAGCTGGTCTGGGCAGATCCTCCCTCTCCTGAACTAAAAGGAGAATTGTTCAAGTCACACAAGCTGAAAAAGGAATTTAATTTTTTGCTTTGTGACTCTTCATTGAGGAATTGAGGTAGAGGTAGGCCCCCACATAACATCTCCCCACTCAGAATTCCTGCCTCCTCAAGGTTATTCACTGTGCAAATAAGAAGATGGCATTCCTGACTTCATGGAGCTAAAAGGCCAGGGTATAGGGCAACTGTTACTCTGGAAAAAGACAGGAAAACTTAACTATAGTGTCATAGGCTACAAATAAAAGTGCATGAAAGAGGAAGGTGATAGTACTGATGGAGAAAAGATTGGGATTTGCATGGTCCCAGGCCTTCCCAGCTTTCTAGGGAGAAACAATGAAACACAATTGGTGGCTTGGAGGGACTGAGAGGACAGCCAGGGGCTGGTGCCCAAATAGATTGGAGATCTGGCTCTGGTAGATAGGAGGCTCTTGGAGCCTCAGTTTCTTCATCTAGAAAATGGAAAGATGATGCCTTTCAGGGTAAGCCTAGGATTCCAATGAGGAAAACACTTTAAACTGCAGATGGTGGTTTACATGCACTGAGTGCTGGGGAGGTGGAAGCGATAGAAAGTGACCCACACTGATCTTGAGTAGGGAGGGCTTCACAGGCACACAATCTGCAGGCACACAGTGCCCTGTGCTTGGAAGGGTTCTTCCCCTGGCTTTTACCTGTACTGTTCATTTCTTGAAATTCTAATAATTTTTAATTAGGGGCCCAAATTTTTTTGTTTTGCACTGGATCCCATTCATTAGATAACTGGTTATGTTTGTACATAAGGTTTCCCTGGGTATAAAAGTTAAGGGGTCTAACCCCACTATTTTCATTCACTAATGTCATGAAAACTAGCCTAAAAAGTCATCCATGCAGCCGATCCGTACACAACCTACTTCTCATGAAGCAGCTGAGGACTGGGGCACAAGCACTCCCAGATGCAGGCAATGAAGGTCCTCTGTCAAAAACAAGGCACCAGGCTCGCCCAGGACACAGGGGTGGGCACAGCTGGGTCCCTCAGTTCTGATCTGGCCAGGAAGGTGGTGGTGGCTCTAGCCCCCAGAAGCCTCTAAGTTTAAAAGGAATGCAAACTGAAGTACTCAATCAGCAGCAAAGAGCTTCTTAGTGATTAAAGGATAGATAGTTCAAATTCATGACAATGAAACTCTGAAAGAAATATATTGCATTACTTAAAAATCCACAGCAACAGGAGCCTGTGTTTACTAACCACTAAGCAGAAGTGCTACCAGACTTAGCCCCTGGGTGATTCATTCATATTAAGCCTATCACCTAAAATTAGCTCTTATCCAAGACCTTGCTCAATGATAGAGGCTTAACATCGGCTAATGTGAACTCTATGCCAAGAAGAGTTCTAAACACTTTATATTTATTTTCCCAATTTATCCTCATACTCTGCTAATCCTCATTTTACAGACAAGAGAACTGAGGCACAGAGAGGCTAAGCAGCTTGTTCAAGTTCACAAAGCACATGGCAAAGTTAGAATTTGAACATAGGAAATCTGGCTTCAAAGACAACTCATTACCACCACTCTGGACTAAGGCTTGGCTCTTAATATTTTGCCAGTTGGTTTTCTTTTCTATGAAATGAAAGGTAGAACTAAGGTCCCACTCCACCCCAAAACAGGGGTTAGAGCCTGGACTTCTGTAGTAAGCTGCTCTGCCAGGCTTTCCCTTGCCAATGGTGATGAAGAGTCCTGGATGAAGAACTTAGAGCAGGTATGTGGGGTGAGTGCCATCCAAGAAGGAGCATAGCCAGGAGAGACTCTAAAGAATCCCAAATTCCAACTTTGCAGGTTCCTGAGGACTTCTGGAAACATGATAATGTGCTTGACCCCAAACAGTAAATCTCATTTACCCTCTAACAGCACCTGGGTGGTCATAGAGCACAGGGAGAAAGGGCCTGGATGCCCATGTGCATCTCCTGGCTGCTGGCTACTCCATGCAGGCCATGAGAGACAGCCTAGTCTGATGAACCCAGACAAACTTCCTGTCATTCTCCATCAAGACAGTGACTACCATGAAAGAAGCATTTCCCATGGCCAAGATTTCAGGTTCACTGCACTTGTAGCAGGACATGCTGGGGACAATGGATAGATTTCCTTCCTCTGGCATCTAAGTCCCTCCACCTCAGACTCGAGTGTGTACTAGACTAGTTCAAGCACCAGCTCCAGCACTGGGAAGCTGGATCACCCCAGAAAAATTACTGAACTCTGAGCAGCAGTCCCTCATTTAGAAAATAATGGCACCCAGCTTAGCTGTTGTGAGCACAGAGTCTACAGCCAGGCTTCCTGGGTTCAAATCCTGACTCTGCTGCTTACTAGTCTATGAACTTAAGTCAATTCATGAACCCATGCCTCTGCTTCCTAATCTACAAAATGGGGACAATGATAGCACCTCTCTTAGGTTACCGGCCAGATGAACTGAGTTACTTGGATCTATAAATATTTGAGCTTGTCATTATTACTTTGAAATACCTGGCACCTGATAGGTACCCAGAAAAAGTGAACCATTGATATAATTATTATTACTATTATTCTAGCCAGCATGATCCTTACAGCAGGGAGGCAGCCAGCCAGAGAAAGAAAAGAAAATTCTTCAGCAATTTACAAGTTGGAGCCATAAAAAAAAATGCAAGCCAGTAGTGTGGGCAGAAAGGCTGCCCGAATCCGGATTCTTGTGAGAAAGGGTCAGGCTTCCTCCAGCCCAGGTTATCCTATCTAACAGTCCTGGTCACCTCAAAAGGCCCGTGACAAGTCTGCAGCCCCCAACTCCGGCTGGGGCAGATCCAGCAGCTAGCTCCGGACTTCAACTTCCAGCCACTCTGCTCTGCGCAGAAAGTTAAAGGAAAGTTGCTGACCAGAGGAGCCTGCCAACAGTTGTGGGTCCTGTCCGTTGTGGAATAAAAGGAAACAAACCATGATCTAAGGGTTGCGGATCCTGCTCCAGTCCTCCCCTCCGAGGCCTGTCACTTGGAAGGGCATCGGGGTGTCGTGAGAGCATTTTTGTGCTGGAGCCCTGGGCTCAGGTCCTGGAAGAAACCGCGTTCCCTGGAGGGCTTAGGCGGAAAGTTAGGAAGGCGCCGCTGAGCCCCGCCGCACTAGCGAGCCCATCAGAGCGAGCGCACCGGCGACAGTGACAGCGCAGTCCCCGTCCCTCTGCCGGCGGGTGCGGAGCGGGGACCCTAGGCGACAGGGGCCTCCCCGCCAGGCCCCAAACCTCCCCAGCGCTGGCTCCCGGCCCCCCGCCCGACCTCCCGCTCCCTGCCCGCCCGCCCCACTGCGCTTACCCGGGGCCGGGGCCCGCGCCAGCAGCAACGCCGCCACCAGCGCCAGGAGCCGCATCTCCCCGCCGCCGCCCGGCGCTGTGAGGCGGGAGAGCGCCGCCGCCGCCAGGCCTGGCCGCCACCAGCCCGCCCCGCGCCCGCCCCCGGCCCTGGTCCCGGCCCGCCCTCGGGCCGCCTGCCACCTCTGGGGCCAGGACTTCTGGGTCCCTTGGCCCTGCGATGGGCCAGTGGAGAGGCCTCGCATTCCGCTCGTTCAGTGACCCGTGGGTGTCTCCTTTTGCCTTGTCCATTTCTCAGATGAGACAATTGAGGTGCTGACAGGTGGTTGCTCTGACTTGGAAAATACAGAGCTGCAAAGGGCTTGTTGGTCTCTTGCCCCCAAGGACACTGTGATTCCTAAGGGGAAGCGGGTGGG